>NC_064575.1:17498200-17735700 GCF_937001465.1 Orcinus orca
AAGGGGAGAGGCCACAACAGTGAGAGGCCCGCGTACCGCAAAAAACAAACAAACGAAAAACAAGAAAATATAAAGACAAGGAAGGAAGTTTATGACTTTGAGGCTGTAACAGAAGGTGACTGATGTAATTAAAAGAGACAGAGAGGGAGAGGTACTCAGTAACATTTAAGAATGATGAAGAAAAGAAAAAAAAGATGTACTGATAGAAAGGGTATCGGGCCAGGAGAGAGTACCCATAGTATCTGCTGAGTTGTACCAAGACAGGATATTCTAAAATCCTTTCTGCAGTACTACAAACAATTTTGCTTTACTAATATACACTATACAATATAAATTTAATTTCCAAATAGGATATACTGAAAAATACTCAACACAACCCTCACTAGCTCAATCTTAACAAATAAGTGTGTCTTTTTAAATTCAATTTATGAATAAGGATGATGGCTCTTCATTGAAACCATATGATCTATAAATTTTAAATTTCGCAAGATGATTGGCCCAGCAGGCTATGAGAAGTTATTTATCTAGCTTATTACAAGGACTGTCAGTCAGTTATCTTTGGATGCTCTAGAATCTAGTGCAGGATTCCCACGTAGTTGTTCAGTTAACAAATGTGTCTAAAAAAATCAACATCTATAAATTTAACCTACATTTATATTCTGGACAATTAAACACTCTAAACTAATGTGAATTTATAATATCACATTTACTGTGATGAATAAGGCAAACACCTGTAGAACATTCTCACCCAAACACGTGGGGACCTCCAGGCAGACACCACCCTGAATGACTGTCCACTGCTTGGATGAGAATTCAGAGTTCCCAAACAGGAAACACTGGCCGACAGACCCTTTCCCTAAAGTCAGACAGTGGCAGGCTGAGACCAGTCTTTGGAGACGAATAATTATTCTAGGAGGTCTGAAGCAAGCCTTAACTAGCCACTGGTATTCGAAGGCGCTCTAAACCAGGCTATTAGTTAAATATAGTGTGTTTCCAAGGTGGACCCAACACACAGCGAATACAGGAAAGGGGATGCCATCGTTCCACATTTCCTTGGGATCAATACCACAGGAGTAACTGATAAAAGAATGAGTTTGGCTTTTTTTAAAGTTAGGCTTATTGAGGTATAATCTTCAAACAGTAAAATTTACCCCTTTTAGTGTACAGTTCTGTGAGTACACACATTGATAAATGCATACAGTTGTGTTTCTACCACCACAATCAAGATATAGTACATTTCCATCATCCCCCCAAATTCTGTCCTGACAATTTAGGGTCAACCCCTCCCCATCCCCTGGCAACCACCGATCTGTCTATAGTTTTGCCTTTTCCAGAATGTCACACACATCAAACCTACCGCAGTCTTTTGAGTCTGGTTTCTTTCATCCATTACAATGTAACTGGCAACAAGGCCAGTGAGACTGGGAGGGAGTGAAAAGGAGAATGGCAGGAATTGAAATTGGAGAGGTAGAGGGGGCCAAACCACACAGGAACTTGTATGCCATAACAAAAGTTTTGGATTTATAATAGGTGTGATGAGAAGCCACTGGAAGTTTCTAAGTCGCTGAGTAACGTGACTGAATGATTATCTTAAAAATAATTTTGGCTACTGGGTGGCAGACAGCCCATAGCGGAACGAAAATAGAAAAAGGAAGCCAGTTTAGAGACTACTGCAGTGGTCTGGATTAAAAGTGCTAGTGACTTAAACTAGAATGGTAACCCTGGAGGTGGTGACAAGTGGTCAGATCAGAGATGTAATTTAGACGAAGAGATGCTAGGACCAGATGTGGCACGTGAAGGGGAGAGAGGAGGCGAAGATGCTTCAAGGGGCTTGGCCCCAGCAACAAGGTAGATGGTCGTTTACCGGGATGGATAAAAGAAAAAGGAGATAAAAGATAAAAGCAGGGAAAAGCAGGTTTGAGGGGGGGGGAAGGGAGAATTAAGAGCTCCATACATTTCGACATCACCAGCATATAGATACTGAATCTCTTCCCCAACCATTTTGCATATCTATATTGACCTTGATAGAGAAATTTCACTTAATGGTCCCTGTCCTATACAGTGAGGGAATGCACTGGTAATACGTTCAGTCTCCACTTCATTGGGTTCCTAGCGCTAAACATATTTTTAATTAAGAAGCTGTAAACTCTATTCAATACTCTGTAATGACCCATATGGGAATCGAATCTGAAAAAGACTGGATATACGCATACGTATAACTGATTCACTTTGCTGTACATCTGAAACTAACACAACACTGTAAATCAACTATATGCCAATAAAAATTAATTTGAAAAAATTAAAAAATATCACAGTGAGGGAAGACTGTACTAACATACGTGGCGATGCCAACAATGTTAACCTAAAATAAACATTGGGAGCTCCAACACCAAAAAAAAAAGAAAGATAAGCTGTAAAGGTTCAAGGCTACAGAGTTCTTCCATTTCTCACCTCCATTTTCTATACAGATAAGAACAACCTGAGTTTCACAGGAAGGATTGCCTCTACATTTTACGTATCCTTTTTTTTTCAGAATACTTATTCTCTTGTTCAACTGTAGTGGCTCAAATAATGTCTTTTAAATAACAGTAATTTTTCTTGCTTTAAAGTGCTTTCCTGTTTTCTAGTATTTACAAATTAACAGGTGAGAAAGCATTCAGTGGCCCATCTTTTCCAACTTATGAGGTCAAATTTATGCTTTTGGTATGGTGAAGGAGTAACTCTTGCTTAGACAGACCCTTAGTTTTTCTACATTTTCAACACAATGTAGAAAAGCCAGAGGATGTGGAGTAGAGGTTTACTCTGTGTCTGCTCTCCTCAGGGAACCCAATGATCCAAGCACAAGGGAGGTGCATGGATCACACCCCCACCCCCACTTTGCACCTCTGAGGCCACCAAAGTAGAGTGTTTGATATACAGGACAGTCGTTCTAGTCATGGCTCCATTCATCCATCCCTCTATCCATCCACCCACTGGACCATTATCGACACATTTCCTGGAAGTCTCTTTCTTTCATCTTAAAATTTCATGCAAATTTGTCATCTATAATGCAGTTGTATTTACTTTATATAAAAATGTCTTTATTTACTTACCATTGAGTAATTGACACTCCAGATAGACGCAGAATAAGACCATTTTGTACGGTTGTGCAGGTTGCGCACTGCACACCTTGATGGGGAGGGCATTCACACCGTGGTGACTGGATTTATCTATTATGACAATTTTCTGTTGGATAGCAGTAAAATGTTTTGAGGAAGAGGTACCTTTTTTCCTAATTTGTTAAAGTGCCATATGGGCTAACTGTAGCCCTGGACTTTGAGTGCCTTGGCGTATGGTCTGGGCACAAGCCTGAACAGCCTCATTATTTTGCTCATGAAGAAGCCAAGTTCCAAGAGGTGAAGAGACAAGGTCCCACGGCTAGTTCCTGGCAACTCTGGGTTCGAGTCCCGTCTCCATTCCCAGTCCAGTGCTCTTTCATAACAATAAACTACCTCCACTAACAGTGAGTTGCTCTTCTCAGGTGTGTGGGTTTCTGAGAAGGATTTCATTGCTTTGCCTAAGGAGAGACCTTTGCAGGATGGCTGTCTCATGCCGCTCTTGCCATTTGTTTCTGCCATCCGTGGATACAGAGTTAGATACAGCAGCAGCTAGACTTCTTGCCAATTATTCAAAGGTGCTGGAGTGTAAGCTCCGTAGGAGCAGGACCCATGTCTAACATTCTTACCATGTTCTCAGCACCTGGTGTGTAGCTCATTTATAGTTTTATACAGGGAAACGTAATACTTCCTGTTAGCTAGTTTAGCCCCTGTTCCTCAGAGCCCTGCTATACCCTCTTCTGCAGCTGGAGCACACATCAGCGCAAAACCCTGAGAAGCGCTGGAGAGACGTCTAAGCTGCTTCCCAGATCGACATGCTATTAACTGTTTATTACTGGTTGGGCTCATTCAACCAAGACAAGGAAGATCCGTTATAGAATCATAAAATGGTAGCACTGGAATGAATCTTGTAGGTCAACTAACTCAACTCCCTCAAGTAGCATCCTAGGAAACAGAGTCCCGAAGAGATGATAGCATCCACCCAGGTAGCTGTCTGTAGGAGCTTACATATGATGTGGTTACTTCCTAAAACTCAGATGTTTTGACCAATTAGTGGTTCTTTCCGGAACACCACAATACCTTGCCACCAATCAAATGATGATTGGAAACCCATAATGGCGGGGACATCATGAACTAGAGACGTATGCCCTTAAGACTGTTTTCCTGTCTGGGCTGGACAATAAACTATGTATTTGAGAAGTTACACTATTAGGCTCTTTTATTCTCTCCATGCAAGGGCACTATTCAGATAGAAAGAAAAAAAGAATCAGGCAAGACTATTAGGAGTTCTCAAATTTACTGGGAAAAGGATATGAAAGTGGGTTATGATTGTTCTGTATGTAAATGGTTAATTTAAAAAACACAGCTGGTTAGTCATACAGTAAACTGTGTATGTCTATTAATTTTGACTCCAAACTAGAAATTCTATGACCTAGGTCATTAGTTTAGTCTAATCTGATGATTATTTTAATTGAAAATATGTATTATAAACAGGATGTATTCTCAAGCTGTTATCTAAACAATCAAAGGAATTTGTTTATTAAGAAAATATACTTTTCAGATTTTTAGCTTTATCTCAGAAACAGAACTTTAAAAGTAAAAACAACACTGGAACTTCATTTTAATAATATCCCAAGTTAGAGGATGTATCATAGTGAGACTCCAGTGTTATCCATCTACATGTTTTGCTGACCCTTCTTTCCATATAAAATTATTAAAAATAAAAATAACACAGGGCAATTACCTCTTCCTTATAAGAGAATTCTATATTTAAATTAATAATGAACCACTAACGAGAAGTCTAAACTAATTTAAATCTCCTAAGGTATCGGTTTCCCAACACGCACACACAAAATCTTGATTTCTCAAAGGTCTAGCAAACGGCACTAGTGGCTAACGTATTAGGGAAAGCAAAGCTGTGTGTGTGCACATAGCTTCCATTCTGATGGCCTCTGATTTCTTAGCTGGGCCATAGTGCAGCAAAACGGCAGTGGCATATTATACCTGGTCATGGCTGGCTTCAATGGAGCTTCCAATAGCATGGAAAGTCATCTGCACAGGGGCTAATGTCAGACAGGTCACACACTCTTTGCCACTTTGTCTATCACAGTAGTGAACCTATAACAGAACACATGCAAATCTGCTGAACACCACTTGTAAGAGGGAGCCAGATGCAACAGGTCCTTTTCAAAGGTTCTAGCTTTCAAGAAAAATTTCAAATAATTTATGTAGAACGCAATTCAAATATTTAAAACCTTATTGGGACTTGAAGATCTATGGAAAATCTATTAATTCCATTTGAAGGACTTGCGAAGTTGTAAGAGAGTTTAGGAAATGCTTTGCAGAGTGCTCTACGTTAGTAGAGCCGGTAGAAAAACTCACAACTAAATGCTACACCCATCTTTTTTGTCCAACTTTGCATAATGTATAAAGGACTCAGGGGTAAGCATAAGTCAAGTTCATTTGAGTCTAATGAAATTTTGTCAACCTGAATTTTCCTCATCTTTGACTCTATGTGTGTGTGATTGCCACCTGATTGGTAGTGACATTCTTCTATTCTACACTATAGTCCCTATAAAATCACTGTTGAATACACACACACACACACACACACACACACACACACATCTCACTACCTCATGCTCTGCTTGAAATTTTGACAGTATAATCAAATTGAATAAAACTGAAATGATTTGAAATGTGCAGATGAAAATAAAGTTACTATAATATCATTTTTCTTTTAGTTACATACAACCAACCATTATTAAAACCACGTGTAAGACACTCTATCAGAGGTAGGGTATGGGGGGTGGGTGGTGGGGGAAGTATGAGTCCATCTGCCCATCGGGAAAATTTCCATCCTTCCCTTTATCTACTTTCAAAAAAGTTCCTTCAAGCAGTGTTTACTTTAATTCTAAGCTAATAAAGTAAAAATAGCGTTGCTTTTGTAATAAATTAATAAAAATGCGCCTACAGATGTACATATATACATATAATATGGATCTGACAGAAAACGACAATATAAATTCTAGTCTAATGGTTTAATAATTCAACATTTTTAAACCAGTAAGGTCGTTAAGATTGGCCATCAGTATCCGTGAAGGTGGGGAAACTTCCTGGAATCTATAAAAAGTAGTTTAGGGTTCAAATCAAGCCAACATACAAAGCTCTGTTTCCAAAGTACTTTAAAGATTTTGTTATAAAAATATTTTTTCCAAATTAACTTTGGGGAAAAAGATTTGACAACAGTTTGAATTCACTGTACCTCCTGAGCAAATTAAAAGGTCTCACACCGGTCAGAATGGCCATCATCAAAAAATCTACAAACAATAAATGCTGGAGAGGGTGTGGAGAAAAGGGAACCCTCTTACACTGTTGGTGGGAATGTAAATTGATACAGCCACTGTGGAGAACAGTATGGAGGTTCCTTAAAAAGCTACAAATAGAACTACCATACGACCCAGCAATCCCACTACTGGGCATATATCCTGAGAAAACCATAATTCAAAAAGAGTCATGTACCAAAATGTTCATTGCAGCTCTATTTACAATAGCCCAGAGATGGAAACAACCTAAGTGTCCATCATCGGATGAATGGATAAAGAAGATGTGGCACATATATACAATGGAATATTACTCAGCCATAAAAAGAGACGAAATTGAGCTATTTGTAATGAGGTGGATAGACCTAGAGTCTGTCATACAGAGTGAAGTAAGTCAGAAAGAGAGAGACAAATACCGTATGCTAACACATATATATGGAATTTAAAAAAAAAATGTCATGAAAAACCTAGGGGTGAAAGAGGAATAAAGACACAGACTTACTAGAGAATGGACTTGAGGATATGGGGAGGGGGAAGGGTAAACGGTGACAAAGCGATAAAGAGGCATGGACATATATACACTACCAAACGTAAGGTAGATAGCTAGTGGGAAGCAGCCGCATAGCACAGGGAGATCAGCTCGGTGCTTTGTGACCGCCTGGAGGGGTGGGATAGGGAGGGTGGGAGGGAGGGAGACGCAAGCGGGAAGAGATATGGGAATATATGTATATATATAACTGATTCATTTTGTTGTGAAGCTGAAACTAACATACCATTGTAAAGCAATTATACTCCAATAAAGATGTTAAAAAAAAAAAAAAAGGTCTCGGTGTGTATGAGTTCAAGAATGTGGACCTGTTGTTCACTATGCAGCAGTGAAATATGATGGGGGAAAATGAAACTTAACACGTTAACAGGTTTATGCAAAAGCCAATCAATGGTGACACTGTAACAGATACAGTTCACGACCATTTATGGTACAGTTAAAATATTATGTCTGATATAGTGCTATCATAAAACATGCTTTTTAAAATAAAATATAATCACCCTTTCACATCAAATGAAAGTCTATATGAAAGACATGACACTCTCCTAAATATCCAATTGACAGTGAACACACTCATATATCAGCCAACTTACTGCAGCTTTATTTTTTCTTCTAGAGAAATGAAAATTAGGAAGGACAAAAATAGCACAAGACAGTCCCAGTCAAAAAATAAATTTCAAACTTCATTTCCATCAGTGGCTTGGATACTGTGACTGAAAGAGTTGACTTTTCTCCTAATTCACTGTGAGCCTGCAATACCCTAGAGAATATTATATATCCTGCAGGCATTAAATATTACTGTACATGCAGAACTCATACCTACAAGGTAAATACCAAGGTGCAAGTTTCCACACAGCTCCAAAGAAAATGTCACAGCACCCAGTAAATGTGACAGAGATTGCTAACTGTCCTCCAATATTTTTCCACAGTAATTCTTAGCTGGGCACGGAGTAAAGATATTTCCCAGGTTCCCTTGTAGCTATGCTTAGTAGCTGTGACTGAGGAGAATGCAGATGAAAATTCTGCGGTAGCTTTCTGGAAACTTTTAAGAGATTTCAGGTGTGTGCCTTTGGCTCTTCTTCACCTGTTTTGCTGCTTGGAAATGTGGACATGACCATCTTTGACCATGAGGACAAGGGCCGAAACTTAGAGATGGCAGAGTGGTGAGCTGGAGGGAGCGTGGGTCCCTGAAGAGTTCATGGACCAGAAGCATGACACTGGCCCTAGACAGCAAGCTGATGGACCTTGATGTGAGAGAAGAATATACATCTATTTTGTTTAAGTCGCTGGGCTTTTTCTTACTCACAGAAGAACCCGATCCCACTGAGATTTTTCCTATTGCTCCCAAACTGACACCAGGACCCACAGCCAACAACAAAAGAAGCTCTAGACAGCTGCTGACATTTAGGGCCAGGTCTTATTCTCTCTTCCCACCTGCTTGTTAATAGTCAGCAGAACTGGTCCAACCATAAAGGATACAAAGAGGCACTAGGAAAAGGCAGGTGAGTGGGAGGGGATCAGCCTTGTGAGGAATACGGTATTTCCTGTGAGCGGGGCAGCTCTAAGAAAACAGCTGACAGAGATGAGGAGTACCTATATGAAAGGGAGGCACATTTCGTCCCCTGGCAGTAGGTTTGCTGAGATTTGAACCTATAGGTCCCCACCGAAAAGAAATCTTTTTTTTTTTTTTTTTTGGTACGCGTGCCTCGCACCGTTGTGGCCTCTCCCGTTGCGGAGCGCAGGCTCCGGACGCGCAGGCTCAGCGGCCATGGCTCACGGGACGAGCCGCTCCGCGGCATGTGGGATCTCCCCGGACCGGGGCACAAACCCGTGTCCCCTGCATCGGTAGGCGGACTCCCAACCACTGCGCCACCAGGGAAGCCCCGAAAAGAAATCTTGACCGAGTCTGATGTATGTCCCTAGCCATTTGGAAGCAGATGAAAATATAGAGACTGAGTTTGGAGATATCTGAGAGCTTGCTGAAGGAGCCCTCGGCACACAGTATCCCTGAAAACAAAAAAGGATGAAGGAAGATGCTCACGTAGATCCCCATGGCCCTTGGAGGGAATGAAAAAGTGTCTCAGCAGAAGCCAAGGGGCTACTCAGGCCAAGCAAAGTGACACCTAGCAACAGCAGGGCCAGGGGCATGCACCACTGGTACAGCCCGAAGGAAACATGGCTGCCCTTCAGGAACAGAGGGAACTGGGAGAAACTAAACACTGCTTCAAGAGAATCATGAACAATAATTACAGATGGAGTATAAACCTTAGAAATTGTGAATCACTATGTTGTACACCTGTAACTTACATAATATTGCACAGCAACTATACTTCAATAAAGAAAAAAGAAGAAAAAAAAAGATGAACATCATCTATGTGGAAGCCAGCAATGGATGAAACCAGGCTAAGGGTGGCACCCTCCCCTTCCCTAGTCCGCCTCTCAGGCTTCCAACATCAGAGGAGTAACTAGGGCATGAAACAGAGGTAGAGTGTGGAGGAAGCTGTCTCAGAAGCAGATCAAGCTCCTACCCCACTAACCACAAATATTCAAAGGTGCTGGCGTGAGAGGATAACAAAAAGAAATCACCGTATACCCTCCTTCCCCTCCGTGTCTTGAACCAAAACAACTGGCTGGCAATGGGGGGACATGAGCTTGGAGTTTTATGGTGAACTGGACTAGATTTTTTAAAGCTAAAGGTAACTAGAAAACTATGGGATTTGCCAAAGATATAAAGAAACATGAACGGGAGATTTGACACAGCATGGGGGAAAGTGGTGACTAGAGAAATAGTCATTCCATGTTTAGCCCCCCACTGCACTGAGACTGTACCCCCCAAACAGATAAAAATATGTAAAAAATATAGGAGACTACTGTTTGAGGACACAATTTCAAATTAAACAAAAATTAATAATATATAGGTAAAAAGCCTTAAGTAAGAATCATACTTTACACAATCAATCCCTCATAAAAACAAGTTTGATATGGCTCCTCAGTTATTTATTTTCTTCTTGGACATAAAAACATTAGAGTTCATAAAATTGTGAATTTCAAAAAAAGAAATGCGTGGGGCTTCCCTGGTGGCGCAGTGGTTGAGAGTCTGCCTGCCGATGCAGGGCACACGGGTTCGTGCCCCGGTCCGGGAAGATCCCACATGCCGCGGAGCGGCTGGGCCCGTGAGCCATGGCCGCTGAGCCTGCGTGTCCGGAGCCTGTGCTCCGCAATGGGAGAGGCCACAACAGTGAGAGGCCCGCGTACCGCAAAAAAAAAAAAAGAAAAGAAATGTGTGAATGACATTTTAAAATTCATCCTTCTAAATCGAAAAATGCTTCCTATGATTCAAAGCATCAGCAGAAGCCAGGAATCTTAGAACTCTAGGCTAAAACAATTAGGGTAATAAAACTCCATTACATTCTATAAAGCACAAATCTTCAGGATTGATGGGTGAAATGTTTCTGCTACAACAAAGCACCGTTTCTACAAATATGGCCCTAAAATTTCCAATATACAATGTCATGGGCCTTGATTTTGATGAAAGATAATTTTAGAAGATTACAAAAGTCATCTCCTATGTTGATTTTAAGATTTATTGTTTATGAATCATATCAGTTTGCTATCTTTCATACTCTAAAATGTAAGCAACTAATCTTGATTTTTTTATACTGTTGCAGCACTTGCTCTGGATTTAAAACACCATCAACCACAGCAAATTGACATTTCGTTTCTTTCTCACGGACTTACAAAAATTATTCCACTGAAAGATGGGTTAGAAATTTCAATATATGTAAATTAAATAATGTGGCTTCCTTTGAAATTTGAAAATCTATAATAATTTTTATTTTAAAATAAGTTCCCTAGTTTGATTTGTAATCATATAAACCCAGATGAGATGCTATAATTGTGCATTCTGATAATGATTTTGCCTGTCTAGTAGAGATTTCTTCTTCTTGAAAGGAGAGATACAAATCACTTCAACTATTCAGATAACTTACAAAATAAAGAATTCAAAGCTACTCAATTTGTGATGTTTTGTTTAAATGGCAAATCTTGATTTGAATAAATAATCCCATTCCTTAAAAAAAAAGAAAAGAAATAAAGAAAAATGCTATAAGCTTTAAAATAATTTACATGAAAAGCTATGTATGCGAATTTTTTTCATGCCCATTTGAAAACATGAGGGGGCCATTCAAATGAAAATTTAAATCTCCTTCCCCCTACCTCCAAAAAAAAGTTGAATCAAATTGTTTCCTAAAAAAAAAAAAAAAAAAAAAAATTGTTTCCTGCAGGGCTGAGAAATTCCCTGATGTTGTAGGACTACTAAATATTTTACTACTCTTATCAGGGAACTGGTTAACTGCTTGTCTGTTAGATGTTTTTAACGGTCACCCCCCATGGGACAAAAATGAAGAGGGTGTGAAAAAGATCCATGTTCAAAGAAAGCTGCTCATTAGATCATTAAGGAAAGATAAAGGCCTGTACATTCACATGTGAGACCACAATCACTTATCAAGAAAACATGCTTGATTAGCACACCTCAGGTTCACGGGTTTACTCCAAAGCAGCAGGCAGAGATCACACTGTAGCTACTGCATGGAAGCCCTGCAAGGAGGGGTAAAGACAGCAAGGAGCTAAAGGGCAACAGTTCAGTACCAGATCTTACGATACTCAAAACATGCTTGATCCTTGCAGGGCCTGCACACTAGCTATACAAAAGACCTAAATCTTTATTAACATGAAAATCAGCATATTCTTGGCAAAGCACTAAAACAATACTGCTTGACAAGTATTACACTAGTTAAGTAGGGTAAACTGGTATTAAACATTTCTTAACTACTTTTTTAGATGACTTGAGAACATGTAAACCATCTTACTTATTTGGGTTAACTACAGGCAACAGTACAAATCTATGTTATTATCTATTTATAATTACTGAATTCATTTTAAAGTAATAAATAAAAATAAAAGGAGTTTCTCCATGAAAAGCACTTAGAACAATGCCTGGCTTATGGTTAGCATTAAAATAAATATTAGTCTTATTATTAGAACACATCCCATGATAATACAATAAAAGATATGACATGATGTATAATTATGAAGAATAATATTACATTAGGATAATGTCTGTCGCTGACTTTCCCTAAAGCTTCTTTCCCCAATCCTTTTCATAACTAAAGGCAAGTCCTTTGTAACTAAAATGTAAACATAT
Organism: Orcinus orca; assembly: GCF_937001465.1. Taxonomy (NCBI): domain Eukaryota; kingdom Metazoa; phylum Chordata; class Mammalia; order Artiodactyla; family Delphinidae; genus Orcinus; species Orcinus orca. The sequence goes on from NC_064575.1 coordinate 17,510,369, forward strand.
ATTTAGCATGTTCCGTCATGTATTGAGTGTTTTAACTGTATGAGTAATCTGTTTTACTCTGCATGCAATATGCTTGTCACATTAATGCCTCGAAAGGGACAAGTGAATGAATGAAATCACATTATACAGACTGAGACTCAACTTGTAATTATCTTTTCTCTCTTTTGGAAATTCTATGCTCAGGAAAAGCTTTGAAAATTACATGCCTATATTTGGTGTACAAAATCTACCAGTGATGTACTGATTTATTTCTAGTATAAGTCACAGATAAAAACTAACAAATGCAACAACAGATGTGCTGTCAGGATTGTTAAGGAAGATAACTGCATTCTTTTTTTTTTTTTTTTTTTTTTTTTGCGGTACGTGGGCCTCTCACTGTTGTGGCCTCTCCCATTGCGGAGCACAGGCTCCAGACGTGCAGGCTCAGCGGCCATGGTTCACGGGCCCAGCCACTCCGCAGCATGTGGGATCCTCCCGGACCGGGCCACGAACCCATGTCCCCTGCATTGGCAGGCGGACTCACAACCACTGCGCCACCAGGGAAGCCCCTGCATTCTTACTTTAAGTGATGAGTTTGTACATGACACAGATCCTAAATTTTTGTTCACTGCTTTTCTGTTTCCATTGACTATGCCAGTGAAGGTCCAATGAGGCAGCTAATTAAGATGTAAATTATATATATACACACGCACAAATATAGTTATTTTAGTTTTACGCTTCCCTCAAAAGAAAACACTAGGTGATTTTTAAGTCGATTACACATCTACCAGAAAAAGAGCCTCCCTCTGTTATATAGTATGTACTCATGCTTTGATATACTCACACACATCCATTTACAAGCTGCATTAAAATCTACAGGCTTGGGACTTCCTTGGTGGTCCAGTGGTTAAGAATCCACCTTCTAATGCAGGGGACATGGGTTTGATCCCTGATTGGGGAACTAAGATCCTACATGCCACGGGGCAACTAAGCCCACGCCCTGCAACTACTGAGCACACAAGCGAGTCACAACTACAGAGTCCATGTGCTCTGGAGCCGGCACACCACAACTAGAGAGAAGCCCGTGCACTGCAACGGAAGATCCCTCACGCCGCACTGAAGATCCCACGTGCCACAACTAAGACCCGACACACCCAAAACTAAAATAAATAAATAAATATTTTTTAAAAAAAATCATTAAAATCTACAGGCTTTGCAAATAAATAACTTTTTTTCCCTGTTGGAATGTGTTTTTGTAACATCTTTATTGGAGTATAATTGCTTTACAATGGTGTGTTAGTTTCTGCTTTATTACAAAGTGAATCAGGTATACATATACATATATCCCCATATCTCCTCCTTCTTGTGTCTCCCTCCCAACCTCCCTACCCACCCCTCTAGGTGGTCACAAAGCACCAAGCTGATCTCCCTGTGCTATGCAGCTGCTTCCCACTAGCTATCTATTTTATATTTTGTAGTGTATATATGTCCATGCCACTCTCTCACTTCGTCCCAGCTTACCCTTCCCCCACCCCGTGTCCTCAAGTCCATTCTCTAGTAGGTCTGCGTCTTTATTCCTGTCCTGCCCCTAGGTTTTTCAGAACTGTTTTTTTTTTTAAATTCCATATACATATGTGTTAGCATACGGTATTTGTTTTTCTCTTTCTGACTTACTTCACTCTGTATGACAGGCTTTAGGTCCACCCACCTCGCTACAAGTAACTCAATCAATTTCGTTTCTTTTTATGGCTGAGTAATATTCCATTGTATATATGTGCCACATCTTCTTTATCTATTCAACTGTTGATGGACACTTGGGTTGCTTCCATGTCCTGGCTTTTGTAAATAGAGCTGCAGTGAACATTGTGGGGTGGTACATGACTCTTTTTGAATTATGGTGTTCTCAGGGTATATGCCCAGTAGTGGGATTGCTGGGTCATATGGTAGTCCTATTTTTAGTTTTTTAAGGAACCTCCATACTGTTCTCCATAGTGGCTGTATCAATTTACATTCCCACCAGCAGTGCAAGAGGGTTCCCTTTTCTCCACACCCTCTCCAGTATTTATTGTTTGTAGATTTTATTGATGATGGCCATTCTGACCGGTGTGAGGTGATACCTGATTGTAGTTTTGATTTGCATTTCTCTAATGATTAATGATGTTCAGCATTTTTTCATGTGTTTGTTGGCAATCTGTATACCTTCTTTGGAGAAATGTCTAGTCAGGTCTTCTGCCTAAAGAAGTTGTTTGTTTGTTTTGATACTGAGCTGCTTGTAAATTTTGGAGATTAATCCTTTGCAGTTGCTTCATTTGCAAATATTTTCTCCCATTCTGAGGGTTGCCTTTTCATCTTGTTTTTATTTTCCTTTGCTGTGCAAAAGCTTTTAAGAGAAATAACTTTTTAACAAGGAAATCTTTTTCCAAGGTCAAAGGAAAATTACAGTTATACAGGCACTCAGTATACCACCAAAGTCAAACATGAAAAATCTTCTCTCAAGAAGGCCAAACAATTCTACTACTTTTCATGTATTAAAATTCTGCTGTATTTACTATCACTTCAAAAAGTGGGTATCAAAGACCTTACAAATCTTTTCATTACATACTGGTTTAGTTCATAATGGCATTTAATTTTTTTTACAAAAATATTGGAATATATTCTTCCTACTCAGGAATTATAACTTTTAGAAACATACTATATTTGTTTTTAAAATATAATGAAATTCATGATGAAAAGACCATTTATGACTTCTGCTTCCAAACAAGATGGAATAGATTTACTTTTCCCTATTCTTTCTGCTAAGCATAAGTAAAATCCCTTGATATATACATAAAACAAACATAAGAGGACTCAGAAAGGTACAGAGAAAGAGGAAGACCCGGTAGGGATTTCACGACCCAAGGAACAACACAGTGGTGAATCCCTGGTTCTTCTTTTTGTCTTATTTATCCTGGACTGGGTGCTAGAATAGTTAGCACCCTGGAAATGTCAGTGGGTATAGGAAAAGAAGCCGCAAGAAAGCCTGCTCTCTCTAACCAAAGGGCCAGCAAACGAATAACGTAAGCAAGAGAGAAAATGTTTAGACAATGATGGCCCTCCTCCAGTCAAACACCATTAAAAAGTGGCACACCCCCACATCCTCAGCCCCATCAGCAAACGTCAACTGGGGAGCCTAGACTTCCACTCTTGCCAGACTGGAATGAGGTAACCCAATTCGCCTACTAAGGTGATGACACGACACAGAAGGCTGAATGAGGAGTCAAGACTTTCATACCTGCTGGATTCCCAGGCTTTCCAACTTTATCTGGTAATGTTGGGCACCCTACCCCTTCTCACTGGAGTGGTATCAGGGGGGCATGGTGGAGGGTCAGGACTTCCGCACCATCCATCTGTGACAAGTCCCCTTCCTCGCACCAGGCTGTCAACAGAGGCTAAGTGGGGAAAATGAACTTCTACCCATACCTGGTGGTAAAAAGACAGCACGCCACTACCCAACTTGGCATACTGCCAGAGGAGGCTTACTGAAACAGAATATTTAAATAAGATACAGAGACTTATTATACCCATAATGTCCAGGATTCAACAGAAAATCATTCATTATATCAAGAATCAGAATAATCTCAACTTGAATAAGAAAAGACAATCATGAGATGCCAACACCAAGACAGCATATTTGTTAAACTTATCTGACAAGTGTTTTAAAGCAGCTATCATAAAAATGCTTCAAAAAGCAATGACAGGGGCTTCCCTGGTGGCGCAGTGGTTGAGAGTCCGCCTGCCGATGCAGGGAACACGGGTTCGTGCCCCGGTCCGGGAAGATCCCACATGCCGCGGAGTGGCTAGGCCTGTGAGCCATGGCCGCTGAGCCTGCGCGTCTGGAGCCTGTGCTCCGCAATGGGAGAGGCCACAACAGTGAGAGGCCCGCATAACGCAAAAAAAAAAAAAAAAAAAAAAAGCAATGACACACATACCTGAAACAAATGAAAAAAATGTATAATCTCACCAAAGAAATAGAGATATAAGAAGAACAAAATAGAAGTTTTAGAACCTAAAAACCAAAATTAACTCAATGGATGGGCTTAACAACAGAAGGGAGAGAACAGAGGAAAGAATCAGTGAACTTGAAGATAGAAAAATAGAACTTCCTCAATCTGCACAACAGAGAAAACAGACTGAGAAAAAATGAACAGAGCCTCAAAAACATGTGGGACCACAGCAAAAGATCTCATATTTGTGTCATCAGAGTCCCAGAAGGAGAAGAGATAGTGATTGCAGCTAAAAAAGAATTTGAAGAAATAATGGCTGAAAATTTACCAAATTTGGGTAAAAGATATAATACATCTACAGCTTCAAGAAGCTGAACAAACTCCAAATGTGATAAACACAGAGAAACCCATGCCAAGACACATCATAATCAAACTTTTAAAACTTAAACTGCTATCCTGGAAGCAGTGACCTATAGAGGTAAAACAATTCGACAGTAATTTCTCAACAGAAACCATGGAGGCCAGAGGAATTGGAACAACATTTTTTAAGTACTAAAAAAACTGTCAACCCATCATTTTATATCCAGCAAATATATCCTTAAACAATGAAAGGGAATCTAAAACATTCTCAAATGAATGGAAACTGAGGGTATGTTACCAGCATACCTACCCTAAAAGAATGGCTAAAGTAAGTTTTTGAAACAGAAGGGAAATGATAAAAGCAGGAATCTTGGAACTCCATTGGGAAGAAAGAAAGAACACTGGAAGGGGTAAAAATGTTGGTAAACACAATAGACTTTCTTTTCTTGAATTTTCTAGGTTATGTTTGATATTTGAAGCTAAAATTATAACACTGTCTGATGTGGTTCTTATATATGTAGAGGAAATATTTAGGACAATTATAAACTGAGCATATAAGGCACTGAGAAGGGCACATCACTTCTGTGATATTCTTACCAAAATGCACGACCTCAATCAAATAATGAGAAAATATCAGGAAAACCCAAATTCAAGAACAGTCTACAAAATAAGTAACCAATATTATTCAAAATTGTCAAAATCATGAAAGACTAAAGAACTGTTATTGATTAGAAGAGACTTAAGAAGCATCACAACTAAATGCAGTGTGGGATCTTAGACTGGATCCTGGACCAGAAAAATGGCATTAGTAGGAAAACTGACAAAATCTGAATAAAAGCTGTAGATTGGTTAATAGTATTATGTCATCATTAATTCCCTAGTACTGACAAATTTATGTTATGGTTATATAATTGTTAACATCAAACCCTGTAGTATTTTTCTGCTTTTCTCTAAATTTTTTATTATTTATTAAAGGCCATTTATAGTAGAAGAGAAAACCTTTAGTGCTTCAGAATAAAGGAGACTTGAAAGAAGACAAGAGGCTATTAGAGGAGATAATAAACAAATTTTTCTAATAAACAAATTTTTCATATCAGAATTTTATACTAAAAGAATCTTCAAACACAAGAGAAGGGAATCAGTGGAGTCTAAATTATCTCTTAATTAGAAAAATTAAGTCACTGAGCAATGTGGTACTTTCTATCTCTGATATGGGAAGTAAAAAGGTTGCAGAAAAAATTTTTCCAAGCATAAAAGCCTAGAAAATTATAATATCCAAAGCATCATGAGAAGAGAAGTTAAAGGTTCCTCTTTAAGTTAGAGTTTTAGGGAGAAAAAATGTATAATATAGGCCTATGCCTGGGAAGCCTACCAATGGGGACCAAGAACCTTGAACTGAGAAATATCAATAAATGCTACTGATCTGCAAAAGGAAGAGGAAATAAGCTGCTGCTTAAACTGCAAATCCAAACTGGTAGCAAACACCACCTATGACAGATTATTTTTTAGCTATTTCTATTTTAACCCTAGGAAAGTACTGCTATTACCAACTCAATGCCCCCCCCCCACCCCACATTCACTTTATTATAGAAAGTTTCCACTGAAACTCTTCTAAAAGGGAGCAGTAACCACCTAAAAGCCAATTCTGTTAGGTTCTTCTTTGACAGAGAAGTTATGGAAAACCAAGAGAGGTTACTATCCCAGAAGCCAAAAGAAGAGAAAGTTCAGTATGAGACAAAGTTTGGAGTCTGAGTCCATCCAGGTTAAGGGCCTCAGAAAACAAAACTCAAAGTATGCAGAGGAATGTAACAGAACCCAGTCTCTATAATGTGCCATTAACAACAGTCAAGATGCAATCCAAAATTACTTGATCTAGAATAAATAGGAAAACCTGACACACAATCAAGTGAAAAGGCAATTAATTAATTAAGACTGAATCCAATATATCTGATGTTGAAATGAACATAAAAGGTGTTTAAAGAACCTATTATAACTATTTTCAAGGATGTAAAGGAAAATATGTCTAAAATAAATGAATGAATAGGTAATATCAGCAGAGAAACAGAAACTAAAAAGAACCATATGGAAAGTCTAGAAATGAAAATACAATACCCAAAGTAAGAAAAAAAAAATCACTGGATGAAAGAGATATAGAACTTATAGATACACAGAAACAATACAATCTGAAATTCAGAAAAAATTTTAATGAATAAAGCCTCAGGATTCTCTGGGACAGTATAAAAAATGCATGTAAATGGAGGGAGAGGAGAGAGAAAAGGTAGCAAAAAATTTATTTGGAGAAAATATGGCCAAAAATTTCCCAAATTTGCTGAAAGCAATAAATATACCAATTAAAGAAAGCAATAAATATGCAGTGAGTTCAACAGTGGCCCCCAAAAGATATGTTCAAGTCCTAATTTCTAGTACCTTTAAATATGACCTTATTTGAAATAGGATATTTGCAGATATAATTAAGTTGGGATCATCCTGGATTTAGAGTGGGCCCTAAATCCAATGACAAGTATCCTTGTAGCCTTCCCATATTTTGAATTATTTGCTTAGGACAGATGTCAAGATGGCCAGTTAGTAATTAAGTGATTAATTAATTAATGGGTATATTCAGTGGTATTTAAGAACAACTGGTTGTGTTCCAGTTTCTGGTAATGGAAGTATAAATTCACCAGACAAAGCCTCTTGCAGATAACAATACACGATGTCGACAAAATAAAATATCTGAAGACAGTGGTATGTGATCAAAAGCAGGAAGATATCAGGGCAGAGTTTTCCCTTAAAAGACCAAAACTATATGGAGTAAGAATTGTGGGTTTATGGCTTTTTCTTGCCTGAGGGCATTCCTCGCTTCCTGTAGTTCTATTGGTAGAAAACTGCAGTCTTACCAGCTGGAGAGAGCAGTGGAAAGAGCTTAGGGGTGGCAGATGAGCTGGTCATTGAGGGAAGAAATTCTAGAAATGAGGTAGCAGTAGACGTGGTGAAACACTAAATCTGAATATAAACTCTACCCAAATCCCTGCTAACTACAAAACTTTACACGTACAGGAAAGACACTAGAAGACCTGACGTAGAAATAGGCAGAAACCAGTGAGAAGTCCATTAAGATCTAAAAGTCTGACACTTTTTTGATTGAATGCAGTCCCTCAAGTGCACACAGCTCAAATGACAGAAAGCTAAAGCTTTACTGGCCTGAAGTATCAGAGGACATGGGCTGGCAGATCAGCTGAAAATTGGGGGCTGGGAGGGGGAATGCTAGAAGCTAGGAAATGCAAAGGGTGAGCTCCAAAACCTAAGCCTAAATGTGCCCAAATAATTAGGTAGGCACAGAAAGACTGCAAGAGGAAAGGCTGCAGCTGGAAGCTGAAGAAACTAAGTGGAAATATCAGCTGAGGGATATCACCACGGTGGAGGCAAAGCTTGAAGTTTTAGTCCAGGCAACTTAACTGAGTACTAGACCAAAAACAAAAAGAAAAACAATAATCTACAAAAGAAAAGACGATCCAGAGTTGCTATAACATATGATAATATGTCCACAATGTCCATTTTTCAAACAAAAATTACAGACATGCAGAGAAATCGAAATGAAGCATATTCATAAATAAGGTGGTCAAGAGGAAACTGACTCCTAATGGGCCCAGATGTTGGGTTTAGATGACAAAGACTTCAAAGCAGCTATTATAAAGATGTTCAAATGATTTTTAAAAATGTGTTCTCAATGACTATACAGATATGGAATCACAACAAGGAAAAAAAAAAAGAAGAAGAACCAAATAGAAACATTAGATTAAAAAAATACAATAACTGAAGTGAAAAATTTATTACATGGGCTTAACAGCAAATTGGAGAGGACAGAGAAGGTAGTCAGTAAATCTGAAAATAGATCAACGGAAGTTACACAATCCAAAGATGGAGAAAAATAAACAGAGTCTCGAATACCTGAAGAATAACATCAAGAGGCCCAACATATATGTAATTGGAGTCCCAAAAGGAGAGGAAAGAGAAAAGGGCAAAAAAATCTTTTGAAAAAACTAGCCAAAATCTTTTCAAAATTAGTGAGAAACATTATCTTAATCTAAGAAGCTAAATGAATCCCAAGCAGGATTAAAAACAATCCTAGACATAGCACAGCCAAACTGGTGAAACCAAAGATGAACAGAATATCGTAAGAGCAGCTAGAGTGAAACAACACATTACATATATGGTGCAGAAACAACTGGTTATCCTATGGGAAAAATAGGCTTCAAGTCTCACCCATACCATACCCCCAAAATTAAATAGATATCAGCATTAAACATAAAAGCACAAACTACAAAATGTCTAGAAAAAAATCAGAGAAAATCTTTGCAACCTTGGGGTAGTCAAAAATTGCTTAGATAGGACCAAAAAGGCACAGTTTATGGAAAAAAAAATGTAAACTTGAACATCATCAGAATTGAAAACTTCTTTTCCACTTTTCAAAAGATGCCATTAAGATAATGAAAAGACAAGTCACAGGCAGGGAGATAATATCTGCAACAGAAAGGGCCTGTATCCAGAATGTATAAAGAACTCTGATGACGCAATAATTTTAAAAAGTCTCAACCAGAAACTGGGAAAAAGATGTGGAAATTTCACAAAGATATATAATTGGCCAACAAGCACAAGAAAAGAAGTGCATATTATTGGTCATCAGGGAAATACAAATTAAAATACCAGTGAGATACCACTGTACCCTTCACAGAATAAGACTGATCATATCAATGTATGGAACCCTCATACAGCGCTGGTAGGAACGTAATATGATACAACACACTGAAAAAGAATCTGATAGTTTCTTGTAAGCTTGTATGTATACTTACCATGTGACCCAGGAATTTCACTCTGAGGTATTTTTCCAAGAGAACTGGAAGCATGTCTGCACAAAATCTTGTACGTGAATGTTCACAGCTTTACTCATAATAGCCCCAAACTGGAAACAACTCAAATGTCCATCAACAGATAAACTGATATATAATTTGTGGTGTACATCATACAACGGACTAGTACTTAGCAATACAAAGGAACAAACTACTGACATACACAACATGGACAATCTCAGAAACATTACAGCCAGTGAAAGAGGCCAGAAACAAAACTGTTCAGGCTGGATGATTCAATTTTTATGAAATTTTAGGCACAACTAATCTTTGTGACAAAAAAGATATCCTGGTTGCCCAGAGCCACAGAGAGGTGAGGAAAACAGGCTACAAAGAGGCACCGGGGAATATTTTACAGTAATAGAAATATTCCCATCTTGATTGTGGTTGTAGTTACATGGTGGTATACATTTTTCAAAACTCATCAAACTGTATAACTAAAATGGGTGTGCTTTATTGTATGTAAATTATACCTCAATAAGGTTGATCAAAACATTTCAAAAGCATAGTTATCTGATAACAACACTTAGAGATACTAAGTCATTGCTCATACTTCTCACAAATAATCATAATTAACCTCCCAATTAATTTCCAAGTAAGTGTTACCTTAGGAGACTAACCATTTGAATTTATCATGTGTTCGGATGTGACTGTCTGTCCTTCCACTTCCCCTTTCCCCTGGCCACACTCCACATCCCACCCTCAACAATCCCATCCTAATGTCAGCTTCATGAGGGCAGAACCCTTGACTGTCATTTATGCTATATCCTCAGTGGAAAAAGTGCACCTGGCCCATGGCAGGTGCTCAATATACTTTGGTTGATGTAATGAATGAATGAATCCCTCACATTGTTGGTATTCATCAGGAATCTCTTCCTTGGCCTTTACCCACTTTCCCTGGTCAATCTTTACTACTTTTTTTTTTTTTTTTTTTTTGCGGTACGCAGGCCTCTCACTGTTGTGGCCTCTCCCATTGCGGAGCACAGGCTCCGGACGCGCAGGCTCAGCGGCCATGGCTCACAGGCTCAGCCGCTCCGCGGCATGTGGGATCTTCCCGGACCGGGGCACGAACCCGTGTCCCCTGCACAGCAGGCGGACTCTCAACCACTGCGCCACCAGGGAAGCCCTTTACTACTTTTATGGCTTCAATTACATTTGTACATCGATCACTCCCCAGTCTCTGTGTCCTATGCTCTCTTGCTGATCACCAGACCCACTGATGAATGCCTACCGGACAACTGCCTTTGAAAGTCCCACAGGAAACTCAAATTCGCCATGTTTAAAATGGAACTCATTAACCTCCTCTAAGCTTATTCATCACGTTCATACTAAAAATAAAACCTTTCCTAAAACATTCGTATTACCTTCCTACTTTACTTCATTCTCAAATTCTTGAAATGAATGGTCAATTCATCCTCAAAGAGTCTCTAATTACTCTACAATGCCATCTAAATGTAGCCTCCATCCTGACCAGGACAGTGAAAGCATCCTCACAGAAGTTAGCAGCCGAGATCATCGAATTCTCTCAACTGTACCGTGGATGCCTGCACCTCAGCCCCACTCCTCTACGACCATTAGCTTTGCTTCATTCAATCTTTGCTATTTCTCTACTGGATTCATGCAAAGTCACTCTAATTGGTCTTTCTGCTACCAATCTTTTTGTCTAGTTCCTCCTCCACATGCTTACAGAATTATCTTTCTAAAATACAAAACCGATGTCACTACCCTTTAAATAAGAAGTTGGTGGTCTCTGGCTAACAGCTAAATTCAAATTCTCAGCAGCACACATCTTTTCAGCCTACTTGCCAACCACTTCCACTTTGAACTCTTAAGCATTTTCTAAAACATCATGCCCTTTTGTCTTTAGGAGTCAGCTGTTTCTGCCTGCAATTTCTTTTCTTCTTATTCACCTTAAAAGTCTATGTACTTCTTAAAGCTCATTCAAATGTCCCTCAGCTATGAATTCTTCTTAATTCCTTCAGTCAGAGCTCTTCATTCCCATCCATGATTCTTGACATGGCTAATCATACCTCAAGTGATGACACTTACTATGCGGGGCAGGCATTACCTACGTTATTTCCTGCAGCATGCTACAAATATTTAATTTTTTAAAAATTAAATTTTTGTGTAATGTTCAAACACTGATCCCTGGAGACCAGACTCAATTGTAATAGCGGCCACTCTTCTGTATATTGGTTTTATTTTCCTGTCTGTCTGTCTCCAACTTGACCATAACTCTTCCTGTACCCACTGTCTGGTATGCTACCTGGCACGTGTAGGTATGTATTAAGTATCGGCCCAGAGTGAATAAACAGACGTTCCAGTTCCTGTTGTTCAGCTAAATCAATTCCAGTATTCAATGAGATGATATTGTATACCCAGATTAACTTCATATCCATCCAGTTCTTCACATACATACTGCAATGACTGAAAACTATTCTTAATGCACTATTTTTCTCTTAATAAGAGTTTCTGAAGCTGTGAACTGTGTATCCTTTTCCAGCTGTACTCCTTGTTTTCTCAAATGTTCCACTACAGATAAAATGATTCTGAACTTTTCTTATACTTAAAAAAATGACAATACTACAGATAAAAAACATTTTAGAAGTTTTTCAAATATCTCTTATCTCTCACAGTTATATCTGCTTTTTGATGTGACCGTGTCAAGACGCCAGAACTTTCCTGAACCTAAAATCTATAAGGGTTTAAAATTAACTAATAATTCTCTATGTGGAAATGAGTAAACTGCATTACTAATAGGATGCTTTACTTCTGTAGTCCCTCAAATGTGTATTTACATCATAAAGTTATACCTTTGAATAAAAACTAAAGTTCCTTCCAGCTCAAAAGAGAATTCTTAAATAACTCAGACTCAGTTGTGTACCTAGTGGAGGGCATAAATAAATTTATTAATGAAATCTATGACTAAACCAAAACGATATCCAGAAGACCATGGACTACCATGAACACTAGTCCTACCTTCAGGGATCAGGCTTCAAACACTATACAATAGCTGGATTTAAAATCAAATGAAGATTTGTAAGCAAGAAGCAAAAATGTACCAGGCACTTCTGCTGTGTCATAAGATAATGTAGGCAATGCCTCCTTCACTATCTGATACATAACGAGACAGTCAATAAACGTTAGTTTCGTTTCCCTGTTTACTCATATATCTCCTAATGCCCCTGGTATGTCAGAGTAGTTTTTTCTGTGTGCAGAAATCTTTTACACTCAGTATTCCACATACTGTTCTCTTTCTCAAGAGTTGTCCTGGGTGAGAAGAGAACAATATATCTGAAATTTTAGATGCTGTCATTCACGAAAAAAAATCTCAGCCATAGCTGAATGCTGGAGAGAGGGAAATAGATAATTTCAACATGACTTAGAATGAACACAGGTATACAGATACCAGCCTGACATGCACTGACATGTACCTGATGGGTACTACAATTAATCTTACGTTACTAAGTAAAAATCACATCATTGCCAACCTTTTCTAGCAAAAGGAAATGAAATTCACCTTTAGATGAAAAATAATTTCCTTTTCTTCAAATGGATTGAAGAAATAATTGATTATTGGTTTTCAAATAATTCCAAATAGAATTCTCATGCTGACTTGAAATCTCTTCCGGTACAAACAGAAAAGGCTACAGCTATTTCTACTTGGGGATGACACATAATGGCAACTATTTTTTTCTGCACCTCAGTGGCTCATTTCAAAGTCACTGTGCCAGGACAGCTCTTTTGTGTTTGTGTATTACTCTTTCTTTGAAATATGTGTCTTACTACGTATGTGCTGGCATATCAAGGCTCAAAATGAGTACCTTTGTCTTTCTGATTACATTCTGCAGTGATTCAGGGCGGAGTCAGTTAGTCCTGAAGAGTTTATGCAGTAATAGTAGACTGTTTACTTGAAGCCTGACTGATTCTTATTTGTGTTACTGTTACTCATCACAGTATGTTTTTATATGGATCAGGATTTCTTTCTTCAAATGTAGTATTTTTCTCTAAAGAGTTGGAAATTTCAGCAAAGTAAGGTGACCTGTAATTCTACTGGTTTTTATGAAGTATGGCTATGCGATATGTAGTCTGCATACCCTTAAGGGCTTGGCCAAGTATATCAAGGCCTAAAGAAACCAGACAATAAGTCAGTTTGCATGAATGTAGGCTGCCCATTTGAAGAACAAACCTGAGTTTTAGGGTCCCTACAGGAAAACCAAGCCTTCAGGAGAATTCCTCCAATTTCTCCAAGGTCTTTGAAAAGCAGCAGAGGCTAAATCCAAGAGGGCTTTTTAAGAAGTGACTACAAATCAGAGCAGAATCTCTTGACCCCGTGCTAAACCCATATATGTTTTGCTCCTTGTACTCTGGGTAATTTCTCATCACTTTATACATTTGTGTAACAGTGCAGATGAAAATTTGGGCTCAGAAGTGACACGGTGAGTTATGTTTCAAGGACAAGTTAGAAACGGGGGAAAAACATATTTCTAAGTGGAAGAGTATATGTATATGCATGATTTCTTTCTCCATATTTTCCTATTAGGAATCTACAAAAGTTTACTGAAACGGGTCTTTAAAAAAAAATGGATCCCTTACTCTTTAAAAAAACAAGCTGCAAATAGCTACTTTGATTATAAATACATGGATTACAAAAAGTGAGGTATAGGGAAAATAAGAAAAAAGAGAAAGGGAAAAGGTTGATTCTCCAATTGGCCAAGCCCCACTCCCCATGTCCCAGCTCAGTGTAATCTGTACTAAGGTCGTATTGTTAAAATATGCTATGTGTCATACATGTCAAAAATAAATATTTAAAAGAAGCTCATCACCATAAAAGAAGTCTGCTATAATCATACTAAACTTCAAAAAAGGAGATATACTATTATAGTTGAAATGTATTATGTTTGAATTGTATTTGAAAAGAAAGTTTTTAATTAAATAGATATTTCTAAGCCTTCTACTGACATTCTCATCTCGCTAAAAATGGCACCAGCATCATAAACTCACAATAATGAACAGCCCCCTACAAAACACTGCTTGATTTTTATAAAATAAACTAATTATGGTTTAACTAAGACACCAACTAAGTGCTTCTTTACATTCTTTATGTGAGAAAAACAAATCTAGTTTATCAAATTTTACTCTCAAGGTTTTAAAAACAACACTGTTCAGTGGATGACAGTCACAAGGAAGGGTACAGACTAAAAGATTAAAATTAAATCCATCTATCAAGGATAATTGACTAAAATAATTCATTTTAATTTCCAATCTAATCATGTTCTAATGACTCACTTAAACAATGAAACGGCTTATAGTTAATTATTCAGAGAGATTTTTAATATATGGAAAAGCATATTAAAGATGGAAAAACTCAGAATAATGTAAATTATAACACAACAAAACAGTCTTCCGCTTCAGCTCAAAAGCAGAGCATTTCAAAAATGTCTCCGTAACAATCTTCTTTAAAAAGCTGAATGATTTTGAAATATTTTGGCATTGTAATTAAAGGGTATCAAGGTACGCACCAAGGAACCCTGAACACTACGGTATAACTACATTTCAAATGAATTTTCATGAAATGCATAGAAGTTATAGAAGCATACTAACTGGGCTGAACAAAGTCTGAGGTTCACAGAACTACTGATATAAAACTTTCTTCTGCTAAAAAATAATAAATCAATAAGAACATTCAGGTTTTAAAAGAAGATAATAAAAATGTACTCAATAAAAATTCAAAAGATAAATATTCACTTATGATAGAGATCCAAAGCCTTGCATCTAAAATGTGATTAAAAACTTTAGGTGAGCCCAAGGAAGGATAAAAGAATTACTGAGAATGTGCAAGTGTTCAGTCATATTCTGACCTAGGAAGTCAGCTTTATTCATAATAACTTTAATTGTATAATAAATTATTCTGTAGATTTAAGCAAAAGGATGTGAGTTTAATACCTACATTCTGGTGAGCAAATAAGCTTTTTGTAACTTATAAATTTCAATTAAGGAAAAAAATTTAAAAGTTAAAACAACGTCGTTTTCAGTACACTAATATATTTTTTTACTTTGTAATACAATATAGCTGTCACATACAATGGCTCTGGTAGGCTTAAATCAAATGTCAGTGGGCACAGAGGGCCAGAGAAGGGCTTATATACAATATTCAATAAGCAATAATATCTATTCAGTGTACAGTAACAAAATTTTAAAAGTACTAACCTAGAAACAGAGAAAAAGAATTTACTGTTTTTAAATTCCAGAAATGAAAATAACATAACAGCATGTCCTCCATAACAAGCTGGCCCTATAATTTCTAAACTACAGTCCAATTAAAACATTTAAGAAATAGAAACAATCTACATGTTTTTCTACCAGGTAAATGTACCTGAGAAAGTTACCTATAAAGAAAGAGGCTTTAAAACTCTTAACCACAAAGACTCTTCTACCGTGACATTATGAGGACGTGCCGGGCACCTGACAGGGAAGGGAAGCCATTTCCCACAGTCTGTTCACCACACACTGCAGGCTGCAGCCCGTCAGCAAAACAATATTTCACAGCAACACCGAGCTCATTTGACCAAAGCAGCACAGTAACATTTTAAAACCATGTTTATCTTCATGAGTATGTAAAAATCACCATACACAAATTTGGAAATGTTTAACGTGTCCGTAAGTAAGAGTGTATTATCTCAGCATAAACTTTAAAAAAAAAAAGGTCTGAGTACTCAGCCCAAATATAGGAGAAACAGATTCTACATTTTGACTAAAGTAAAGGTATTTTAAAATTATAGTTGTTGTCATTGCTAAGAATTAACAAATAAATACAAATTTAAGTAGTTCTTCTGGCAGCAAAATTACATCAGAGGAACATCTCCAACCAAAAAATCAATTCAGAGCTTGAGTGCAATTTGTGCTTTGTTTCTATAAAAATGCAAATGCAGTGTTACTTTCAGACATTTCTAAATGACTAGACTTGTAAATAAACAGTGAATTCCTTTTCATCACAGTTTATTTCTAGTTCACCTTATGCAAATTATAGATAGAACTAAAAACTGCTTAGTTTTTCTTTTCCAGTACTTTGTGTGAATCAAGGTCCTTTTATTTTAAACAGTGATTTATTGTTATTCTTAAGGTAAACAACGAAAACAAGTTCTAAATTTTAATTTTTAAGTTAAGTGTTTAAAATTTCAGATGACAGAGCCCCAAACTGGTAACAGCTTTTTAGATTTCGTATTAATAGTCTAAGTAAAAACACTCAACGACTACCTGGCAATAGACGTGAAAGAACCAGGTTTCTGTGATGAGAAACAGAAAAAACATGCCAAATACCCCCTCGGTAAAACACATGATCTTCTCTCTTACATCTAAATTTGTAAAATTTGTATAAATACATGATCATTCTACATAATACAGATCTTCTGGAAGATTTCTAAAGGAAATTACAGGTTTTGGTCTTAGGGAGTAAGACTAAGATGGAAAGGGGGGTGAATATAATGAAATCTGAGGGAGCAGTCCACTCTTTCTACACACAAGCACGCTGCTGTTCGCCCAGTCAAGTGAGTGATTACAGCTCAGTACAGGATTTTCAAGGCAACTAAGAAGTCAGAGCACAGGTATTTCCTCTTCCTAGAGTTAACAATTCTTTAAAAAGTTCTACTCATAAAGGATTGTTGGGTTTTTTCCCAAAAGGGAACACTGACTAAATGGGGGGGAGGGGGAAGGTTTCCAGCCCCAAATTCGTATACACAACAAGCGGACTATAAGCTAGATTTAGACTGCCCGGTGAAATAGACTTGTTGGTACCGTCTAAGGTAGGCGCTACCCTAGATGGTTCAAAACACAATCCAGTAAAACGATACATGTTTTTATGCCTCAGACAACTAGAAAGCATTACTGTTCTAATACCATGTTTAACTAACTCCTAAGATAATAGACTTCTAGGATGTTGTACCTTAGTGGTATACCTGAATCATTACTAGCCATAGAATGCCAAATTCAAAACTGCTATGAAAGTAAAATCATCATTAGAAAAAACCCTACTGTAAAATGAGGGAGGCCTTAGTGCTAAATACTAATACCAAATGTATGAAGGCAGCACTTTTGTTTGGGGAGGAGAGTGAGGGAATAGATGCACCCAAGCAGGACACAGAACAGAGAATGAAAAATGTTTAAAAAAAAACAAATCAAAAACAAAAGCAGAAGAAGAAGGAATATGGAGGAGAGCCAGGCGGCAAAAGAATTACTGGAGAGAATGAAAAATCTTTAAAATGAGGCATGTGCGCATGACTCGTTTTTCTGTCCTCTGTGTTCCTAATAATTTACAATGTAAGTGGCATAGAAGTCACGCTAGCAGGCAAGAATGAGCTTTCTGATGGACAGAGATGAAGGATTTGGGGCTAATGGATTGTTTTGTTTTCTTGTTTTTGCTTTTAATTCATACCTGAAAGCCTTGAATCCTTGCTAAATATTCCAGCTGTTTTGAAGGTTGTACTGGAGAACAAGGGGGAGGAGGAGAACTTCCTTTTAAACCTATGGCTTCAGCTGTAGGAGATGTTCCATTCATAAGGAGTTCCCTGGCAATTGTAGCTGAACTACTCGAGGTGGGAGATATACTGAAGAAAGAGCTTGAGGGTTGGTTCATATCTTTGGGTGACAAATAGCCTAGAGCTGTGCCAGAGATGACTTTGTGGCGGCTGGCTTCCATCTCTTGATAAACATCAGGAGACAGATGAAGAATTCCTTTTGGAGCTACAAGTAAAATAAAGGAACACTGTTATTACACGTAAAATAAGTGGAACAGAAACATAACATTAACTCAAGGATTTCACTTGACACAGTGACTGAGCAGTGAGAAATGCTGTAAGCAAGCACCTTCCCCATGCTTGCAGAGGCAACGGCAGTCTCCTATTCGGAGGTGAATAACGCATGTTTCAATATTCCTAAAATCATTAGTATAAACAAGCCACCGAAGTGACTTCAGGGGAAAGTGTACGTGGTAGGGAAGCTGTGGAGGAACACAGGTAACTGATGTGTGGAAGTGCAACATGGGATAAGATTAGGAACGTGCAGGGTCTTCACCCTGCAACTTAATATTTTATGATCTCATAAAAGAGATCCCTAACATGGATTTTGCTGCAAAATCCCTAACATATGCAGCAATTGAGACACAGTGGGTAAAAATGAAGACTGGGTCAGTCCAAACCATCTGAGGAACAAACTCCTATATCTGACGGCCTACTGGTGTTCTCCTATGTCCCACCGTCAACTCTATCTCATGAACATGTCAAAAAGCGACAGAGCATCTTCTCCCCCAAACTGTCTCCTATCTGGCTTACCTCATCGTGATACCACCATCCACCTGCTCAGCTGCCCAACCTAGACTCCTGGCAACCATCTTTGAGTCACCCACAAACAAGTAACTGCCGTGTGCAGTCTAGAATCTGCCCCGTCATCACCAAGTGCATTAGTTCAAGCCAGGCCACACACAGGTTCTAATATCAAGAGGAGTGAGCCTGGGGCTGTGTCAGCAGTTGGCAGGGTTGTAAACATATAAATACAGCACTTTCCTTTGACTACCATTTGTCTCAGAGAGGTTTCAAACCACATTTCACACTGCTTGTTCTAATATCTTTGGATCAGATTTTAACGACTCTCAAATCATGATATTATCTTTTAAAATTACTGATAAATCACCACTTTTGGAGGATGTGCTCTGAGAGACACAACTTAATTCCCCTGGTCCTGCCTCCCCGTTTCCGACCACTAAACTCCTGATACAAGCCCTCAGTGTTTCTGGCCAGGGTTACTTTAACAACCACTAAAAGTTTCACCGCTGCTAGTCTCCCCAGTGTCCATTTCCCAAAATGTGTTCTATAACATAGTCCCCCAATATAAGGGTTCCATGATAAATAAATTGGGGAAATAATGAAAATTATATCACACACAAACATCCTTTTGGAGGATTAAAAATGCACATGAGCACAGTAAAGACTGAGAAGTCCAGAAGAACAGAAATCTATTCAACTTGGTTTAACCCAGGATTTCCCAAATTTATTTTATATCCAGGCTTTCCACATAATATTAATAATATCTAACACTCGGGGAAATGCTAAGACCAGCCACCCTCTTACTTTAAAGTCTTCACTGGCTCCCTCACTTACACGATAAAATCTAAACTTCTTAGGATGACATATGAAGCCCTCAGTGACCTGGCCCCTCCTCACCTCTCCATCCTACTAAAATACTCATGCGGAACCCATGCTCCCATCATGCAAATATATTCACACTTCTTCCAATACTCTGGCTTGTTTGATCCCATCATATCTTTATTTCTACTGTACACACACACACACACACACACACACACACACACACACACACACCAGTTAAGCTCCGACTACCAGGTTCCAGGCACTGTGCTAACCAATACTGTCCTGACCTCAAGTCACCCTCAGTCTCTCAGAAGAGGAAAATGAAAGGGATAAATAACATAGGGTGGTAAGTGCCTCTGGAGAGGTGGGTTAGGGAGCGGTAGGAGCTCAGCAAAGGCTTCCTGGAGGTGGTACTGGAGGCACATTTCAATGGATGAGGAGAACTGGGCCAGGGAGGAAGAGGGCTGAAGGCAGATGGCAGCATGAGCAAACGCGGGCACTAGCAGAGTAAGCCCAGGAAAGCAAGAAGGGGGAGGTGCGGGGGCTTCCCTGGTGGCGCAGTGGTTGAGAGTCTGCCTGCCAATGCAGGGGACACGGGTTCGAGCCCTGGTCTGGGAAGATCCCACATACCGGGGAGCAGCTAGGCCCGTGAGCCACAACTACTGAGCCTGCGCGTCTGGAGCCTGTGCTCCACAAGAAGAGAGGCCGCGACAGTGAGAGGCCCGCGCACCGCGATGAAGAGTGGCCCCCGCTTGCCATAACTGGAGAAAGCCCTCACGCAGAAATGAGGACCCAACACAGCCAAAGATAAATAAATAAATAAATAAATTTTAAAAAAAAGAAGGGGGAGGTGTGAACTGCCACGGGGGAAGGAGGAGGCAGGAAGGGGCGAAGCTCCAGGAGACTTCATCCTGACGGCATTAAACATAAAGGAGTTGCTTTTAAAAATAAATGGGACTTCCCCGGCGGTCCAGTTGCTTAGGGCTCGGTGCTTCCACCGCAGGGGCTTGGCTTCAAACCCTGGTCCGGGAACTAAGATCCCGCACGGCGCACGGCGCAGCCAAAAAAATAAGTGATTTATATAGCTTAAAATAACATACCAATCCCATTTTATGGATTTACTTTATGCCTTTGTGTTTGTTAGCTTTATATCCAGGAAAAATTTCAACAAAAAATTTAAAAAGAAAACATATGCATTGGAAAAAATACAGATGAATCTCACTAGCCAGAGGAAACTACTTTTTCATTTGGCTTTAAAAATATACTTTTAGTCTTGTTTCCTATATACCTTTTTGTTAACTTGAAAAAATAAGTTAAAACATAAAAATACCACATGAGGGCTTCCCTGGTGGTGCAGTGGTTGGGAGTCCGCCTGCCGATGCAGGGGACGTGGGTTCGTGCCCTGGTCCGGGAAGATCCCACATGCCGTGGAGCGGCTTGGGCCCGTGGGCCATGGCCGCTGAGCCTGCGCGTCCGGAGCCTGTGCTCCGCAGCGGGAGAGGCCACAGCGGTGAGAGGCCCGTGTACCGCAAAAAGAAAAAAACAACAACAAAAAACCACATGATCCTTTTGTTGTTTACAAAACAATATACTTTCATTAATAATTTTAAGGCTTAAATTTTCATTATATGAATTGTTTCCTTAAACAATTCCGCATTGTTGGACATCTAATGTATCTCCTTTTCATGCAATTAAAACAATATAGTGAAACATATTTTTTGCAATTACATCCTTATTCACATGAAGATTGATTTCCTTCACTTAGAAGCAGAACTGCTAGTTCGAAGAATATGCCTTTTAGTTTTTCTGACACTAACAAACTGCTCCAAGTTGGTACAACTCCAACAGCAGTGCCAATTTCACGCTTCCATAGTAATATATGCAAGTTTCTCTTTCCTACTTTGGTACTGGACATCATTATTAAAAAATCCTTGCCACTGTTCTCTGTTAGTGCCGTTAAGTGGCAAAGATTTTTTTAATAATATCTAGTACCAAAATAGGAAAAAAAGGTATTTAGCCCCACCACCTGACATCTGGGGAGGTGAGAGGAGCTGGAGATTTGAGTTCAATCATTAGCGGTCAGCACTTTTAATCAGTCATGCCTGCATAATGGAACCACCACAAAACCCCTAAATGAGGAGGTCTGGGAACCTTCTGAGTTTTGAACACATCCACATGCCGGGAGGATCGGGCTCCCCAACTCCATGGGGACAGAAGCTTCTGTGCTCTAGAGCTTTTCGAACCTCATCCTGTGTACCTCTTCATCTGGCTTTTTGTTTTAAATTCCTTTATAATAAACCAGTGATAGTATCTTCCCAAGTTCTGTGAGCTGTTCTAGCAAATTATCGAACTTGAGAAGGGAGATGTGGGAACCCCCTGAATTTATAGCCAGTTGGTCAGGAGTACCGGTGGCAACATGGGACTTGTGACTGGCCGAAGTGGGGCATCTTGTGTGGCGGAGCCCTTAATCTGCGGAGTCTGTGCTAATTCCGGGGAATGTCAGAACTGAACTGTAGGACACCCTGTTAGTGCCTGGAAAATTGGAGAATGGGTTGGTATGGGGGAAAAAATGCCTATACATTTGGTATCAGAAGTGTAGCAAAAACAGTCATATGTCAACACTGATCAAACTGTACACATATGTGCAGTTTATTATACTTCAATTTTATCTCAACAAAGTAAAAATATTTGCCAGTTTGATTAAGTGCTATGTCATATTATTAATTTTTTAATTTTTTCACTAGCTGCAAAAACACCATATGTAATTCTTACTTAAAGAATAACTCAATGTATGACTCTAAATTCTATACTCAATTTAAGAAATCAGGAAACTAACAGCATTATCTCAGTACTGCTATTATACAGAAGTAATGGGCTTGCCAAGAGCAATATTATAAAGCAAAGAAAATGCTCTCCCAACACTCAAGAGAGGCATTACATCACAGTATAAGAACTCATGCAGAGTACAGGCTCCCTTATTCTACAGTAAAGCCTGGATCGACTTTTCTTCATGCATAAAGAAGATTCCTTTCTGCAGAGCTCAAGTGATGTAACAGCCATTGAAAGACTGTAAAGGCACTTGTGGATTTATGCAGTCAACTACCGAATGATTTTCAACATGAATATTAGTAACAGTGTTTGGATCAGTCACAATTCATTTAGGTTCTTCCTGTTGTAAATTTAAGTCACTTTTCAGTAGGGTAAAGACCGAAAAGCAGATTCAAAGAGTAAGCTCAGATATACATGTCTAAGGACTTTCGACTGTCTCCTGAAAAACTATATCCATTTATTCTTCTATTAGCAATGGGTGGCTAAAACCTGTTTTCCTACACGTCTGTCAAAACAGGTTTTAGTTATTCTAAATAATTACTGCCACTCTACAACATTCATTGTTATATTAATTTACATTTACTTGATTACTGCACAGACAAACTTTCTCTCATGTGACCACCTCACAGGCCCAAGCCTTTTTTCCTGTTGGCTTTGACCTCGGTTTTGCTCATGGCCTTGGAAGGTATTCCCTTGCTCAGGCTTGTTATATCTGTTATATTTACCCTCTATCTGCAGATGTCCTGAACCTGTTCTCCCATCATCTATCTTCCGTCCCTGATTTTGCCTTTAATACTCCCATCTTATTTTATTTATTTTTTTGCGGTACGCGGGCCTCTCACTGTTGTGGCCTCTCCCGCTGCGGAGCACAGGCCCCGGACGCGCAGGCTCAGCGGCCATGGCGCACGGGCCCAGCCGCTCCGCGGCACGTGGGATCCTCCCGGACCGGGGCACGAACCCGCGTCCCCTGCATCGGCAGGCGGACTCCCAACCACCGCGCCACCAGGGAAGCCCCAATACTCCCATCTCAATACTGTCGATCTGAAACCACTGTACGTGGCTACACCGCAGATACAACACTGGCACTATTCTAGCTCTTTACACGCATTATCTCATTTAAACCCCACAACAACCATGTGAAATGGATTTTTATTTCTCTATATTATAGATGAAAAAACTGAAGCACAGAGAAGTCACAAAACACAGCCAAGAAAAAAAACAACAACAAAAAAACACAGCCAAGGTCGTATGGATAATGATTAGCAATGCTAGACTTTAACTCCAGGTAGTCTGTCACTAGAGCTTGGATACTTAAACATTACATTAAACGGCCCCCTGAAAGAACAAGAAGAGCACAAAATGCAATGTCCAGCCAGTTCCAAACACCTAGGTTTAATCCAGGAAGTAAACTCCAAGACTGAGGTTTACCCAGATTGGTTCCACGGTTGACCAATGTCATCATGGTTGTTCTTAGATGTTCCAGAGATTGCCTCACCAAAATCTCCCTAGATTATACAATGTTCACACAGGATTTTAAAAGCCCCAACTTGCCAGGGACTGCGACATCTTACAAATAAGGAATGCCAGGCCATGGTGCCCTTTTTACTTGTTTTCCCCATTAGGTTTACGTTTCTCTCAAATAGGTGTGTAAACCCTCCAGCACGCAATGCCTCCTGCAGCATTTTCCTGGAGCTCCAGTTCTTACTGGAAGAGCTGAAGAGGACATTTTGAATTGAGATCTATTAAAACGTCTTATCATATGTATAGATAAACAAACTTAGCAGAACCTGGCCTTTTGATGTTCACTAACATCGTAACTGTTCCAGAGGCTGAAGAACAGTGGTATCAGGGGTATCAGAACAACAGGGCAAGTCAACGGAGCAAGAAAGATAATGTCACTTCACTGGTACAAGTGGTTATATTAGTCTATAAAGAGGGATTTCTCTGCAAGTCTGTGTAATGAACACATAGCTATTGCTTAATAAAATGAACTTGTCACTTTTTTTTTTTTTTTTTTTTTGCAGTACGCGGGCCTCTTACTGTTGTGGCCTCTCCCGTTGCGGAGCACAGGCTCCGGACGCGCAGGCTCAGTGGCCATGGCTCATGGGCCCAGCCGCTCCGCGGCATGTGGGATCTTCCCGGACCGGGGCATGAACCCGTGTCCCCTGCGTTGGCAGGCGGACTCTCAACCACTGCGCCACCAGCGAAGCCCTGAACTTGTCACTTTTTATACCAAAGCTCTGAGAGAGAAATCTTACTGCTTGTTTCCAAAAATTACCTTGAATTCTTGCCACAATACTGTTGGACTCAATGTTCTGTTTATAAATATTCAAATACCCAAGAGTACTCAGGTCTACTTCTGTCACAGTGAGTTTTTCATAACAAAAAGTTATAATTCACACAGAGGTAAAATACTTTCGTAAATGAAAGAAAGAGCAGAAACGGTGGTGGGTTCTTCGGACTGAGATTTAACACGTGTGGGTAGACTCTGCTCCTATGTAGACACCATCAAGGATGACTCACCACATTTTAAGAAGAAAGCCAATTATTTCAATGTGTTTTGAAAGCTGATGCCTCAGAACTTTGTTCCTTCTCCGATCAGACGTTTTGTTTAGTACTACCTCAGAAGACAGAGTCCTGCTTCCTGACTGGCATCAATTATCTTAAAACACACCCCAGGTTTCGAGGGTGTGTGCCTGCCAATTTAGAACTGGCTATCTCAAAAGTTACTTGGTTGCTACTGGCAAAATAGATTCTTAATGAGTTTTATTTTAATCTTCTCTTGTCCAAAGTTTCAAGTGGCAGCCAGGTATAAATACATGATGTGACTGGTTTTCCTGTTGTAAAAAAGTAAAGTCCACCTCTCCTAGCATTTGCTACTCACTGAATTTCCCTTGTGCGTCCTGATGGTGGCAAAATCTCATCATTCTAATCTGTTTAAAAAACCTTAAGTTTAAAGTTTCAAAAAATTATAATTGAAAAATTCCTAAAACCTGGAAAATAAACTGCTGGTTCAAAACAGGAAATCTGAGAAAAGAATGAGCAAAAACAGCAAGATTTATCAGTTTGACAGTGATTTTAAAAAGACATTTATATGAAAACTCACAAAATCCAGGTAAGGTCTGTAGTCCAGTTCATTGTATCATACCTGTGTCAATTTCCTCGTTTCGATAATGTACTATAATTACCTAAGATGTCACCACTGGGAGAAGCTGAGTGCTGGGTACACACAACCTCTCTGTACCATTTTTACAACTTTAAAAAGTTTTAAAAACCCAACTACATGAAAGCATCGTTATGCTGCTCTGGGCATCTCCCAGAACAGAGGTCCTAGAACAAAGCAGTGCTGAGACCTCAAGGTAGAGAGGACCTTGAGGGCTCCAGCTTTGACCACTGATGTGCCTAACGTGCAGCCCTGGCTCCCCAGGCTCTGGCTGCTTGACCTCTCGTTCCGTGAGAGTAAGAGAGAACCTGATGGGGGTGTGGGCGCCATGGCCGGGATTCTGTTCTTTGCCAGAGAAGCTTGAGGTCATTTATTAGGTGAGAGTACATGCGACCCAAGAAAGAACCTACTGGACCACCATGGCCATCCTCATGGAGTAGAGGGATAGACAATCCATCCTCTGCATGATCTTTAAGCTGCTAGGCTGTTTGGAACTTAGAAATCCCTCCTTCCCATGGCCCTGCTGTTGAGATGAATGAAACGGGGATATTTTGGTGGGACCCCACTTCTCTCTTCCCACACAGCTCGTTATCAAGCTGGTCTTCCAGTGGAGGGCCTTGGGTCCCTAGTTCTGCCTGATTATTAAGCAACTATTTAAATGGAGACAAATATTAATAATGCAAAATTTGAGGGAAACTTCTGAAAATTAAACTAAGAAAGGAAATGCTGGATAAAAGCAATACAATGAAAAAGTAAAACAAACAGGTAAATAATTTGTTAGAAGTTCCTTTTTGAAGGTCAGTTTCAGAATCACCTTGGCAGGTGAAGTCTCAACTAGCGAAAATCTGGTCACATCTTATGGTATAGATGAGACTAAACCTATCTGGATTAAAAGAAACAGCTACATTTAAAAAAAAGAGTCATTATTGAATGAATAAACAAAATGATATATTTTAATGTACTCAAAAAGCATAACTCAAATCAGTGGTGAAAATTAACCTGGCTTGGGCTTCCCTGGTGGCGCAGTGGTTGAGAGTCCGCCTGCCGATGCAGGGGACACGGGTTCGTGCCCCGGTCTGGGAAGATCCCACATGCCGTGGAGCGCCTGGGTCCATGAGCCATGGCCGCTGAGCCTGCACGTCCGGAGCCTGTGCTCCGCAACAGGAGAGGCCACAACAGTGAGAGGCCCGCATACCGCAAAAAAAAAAAAAAAAAAAAAAAAAAAATTAACCTGGCTCTTGCCCTTGAGTTGGATGAAAGCACTGATTTTGTTAATTTGTGTATTTTACTGGTCTTATTTTTTTTTTGCTCCATTTAACATGATGTGTGTGAAAAGTTATTAATTTGGTGAATGCTTATGAATAAAACTACTGACAAAGAACTTTTCGGAAGATATGCAAGTCTTGTGGTGAGCACAGTGCCAAGAAGGAAAAGTGCTTAGTCCATTCCTGATCCACAGAGGTGGAACTCCAGGGCAGAGGCCCGACAGGACAGCATGATGCAGCCGCCAGCACACCTGAAAGAGACTGTGCCTTGACTGTATCAGCTGTGCAATTTAGGGGGGCAAGGGGAACGAAATGGTAAATGATACATTTTCTTTAATAAAACAAAAACAACAATAACAGCAACAAAAGAGTTTTTTTGAATATTCATCTTTTCATTTTTTAAGAAAACAATTTGAAATGAACTGGGCAATGCCTTTGGAAAGCCAGTTCTATTACACAAATGTACACTAGCTTAGCCAAAGAAAGGGGCCAGTCAGAGTTTTCAAACCCACGGTTGAATTGTTATTTTTTCTTTAAAAGAGAAAAATAAAAAGTATATAAATTATACTTTTATATACGAAGGGCAGGACCCTGAGTATGGTGAATAAACTCACATTCATCTTAATAGTAAAGAAGGTCTCACTTAGTTGGCTTATGTAGCAGAAATGTGTTCAAGGCTCAACATTTTCCATAAAGATACAACTGTGAATATTTCTACTGAGTAGGACAAAACTTCTGCGGTGATAATGAAGTGTGAGAGCAGCTTGTGAAGACAATGAGTCGTGTTCAATTATTAAGTTTATTCAAACGGGATAAAAACATTGCTGGTAAAATAAAGATCATCCTCACTAGTTATCTTTCTTCACAGGAAAAAATCCATTAGTGACTATTTCCCTAAGATGTAAAAAAGACTAAAAACGGATTATGTATATTGCCACATGACACAAATGACCAATCCCTCAGCAGGAAGAAACACATACTGAAATGCCTAACACAGCAGCCCCAACAGTATCCTTCTGTTAGCATCCTGAGCCTCTGTTACAGAGAGCTCACAAAACAGTCATAATTGTAGCTAAAACTCATGCGGTCCTTACTAGATAGCAGGCTTTGCATATATTAGCTCAGTAATCCTCACAATGACCCTATGAAGCAGGGATCATGACCCCACCCCATGGTCTCAGTGAAGACCACACAGGGAGCCTGGACTTCTACCCCAATCTGGCAGTAACGAGTGGTGTCAGAAGAGGAAGAGTGGAGAGTCAGGACTTTAATCATCACCTAGTGGTAACAAGGTTATCCCCGCTGTGGTGTCAGTGAAGGCCATGCAGGGACCAGAATTCCTACTCCATCCAGCAATAAAAAGGAGTCCCCCACCTTGGGCACCAAAGGAATCAGAGTGTGGAAACTGAACTAGAATTCTAAAAAGTGATCAAGTAACGCATAGGGAGTAAGAAAAAGAAAACAGAAGAATAGAGTAAGTAAATAAGGACTTTCCTGGTGGCGCAGTGGTTAAGAATCTGCCTGCCAATGCAGGAGGCACAGGTTCGAGCCCTGGTCCGGGAAGATCCCACATGCCGCGGAGCAACTAAGCCTGTGTGACACACTGAAGAGTACAGCCCCTGTCTGCCAGAACTAGAGAAAGCCCACACGCAGCAACGAAGACCCAATGCAGCCAAAAATAAATAAATAAATATTTAAAAAACCCTACTTAAAAAAAAAAAAAGAAAAAGTAAATAAGATGTCAGACTTAAGTCCTAACATATCAATAATTACATTAAATATAAATGATCTAAATATACCAATTAAAAGGAGATTGTCAGAGTAGATTAAAAATATGACCCAACTACATGCTGCCTAAAAGAAATTCACTTCAAATATAATTATATAGGTAAGCTGAGAGTAGAAGGATGAGGAAAAAAGACATATCTTATAAATATTAATCAAAAGAAAGCAGGACATTCTATTTCCAAAAGATGACATGTGGAGATCTACGGACCCACTCCAACAAACAGCCAAAACTAGAGAATATTCATTTTAAAATATTTTTAAGTCCCTGGAAATTGAATATAAGGGCATATAACAAATAAAACATTCTCCCATGTAATAGAGAATTTGGCTGGACTTTGTCCCCACTTCCTGGGAGACAGCCTCTGAATCCTTAGAATTTCAGGAGTGACAGGAGTGTCTTTGTTATTCATGGGGCACCCCTTGGACCACGTCAGAGTTTATGCCAACAAGATGACTCAGAATGGGGGATGGTTATGTCAGAAAAACCAACTATGTGATTAGGGGGTTGGAGCTTTGAGTCCCATGGTAGCAGCCCAACCTCTGAGGAGGGGGAGGAGGGTTGGAGATTGTTATCAACCTCATGGTCAATGACTCAATCAGTTATGCCTGTGAAATAAATGCCCACAAAAATTGCACAACTCTGGAAACTGAGTGCTTAGCAGGCAATACTCTGTGCATATTACACATCACTGGGTAGGGAGTGACACATTCCTGACTCCATGGGAAAAGGACATCAAAAAACGTATACCAGAAGCTTTGTGTTTGGGACCCTCCAGATCTTACCCTATGTGTCTCTTTCTTTTAGCTAGTTCTGACTTGAATCATTTTTGCTATAACAATACTGTAATCGTAAGTAAAAGACTTTCCTAAGTTCTGTGAGTCATTCTAGTGAATTATCAAATCTAAAGGGTAGTGGGAAGCCTTGAATTTATAGCCAGTTGGTCAGAAGTGAGGGTGGCTTTGGAAATCCTCCCAGTAGTGGCTGTTGTCTGAAGTGAAGCAGTCTTGTAGAGGACTATGCCCTCAACCTGTGACACCTAGCCTAGCTCCAGGTTTTGCATCAGAAATCACTGCACATTTATTCAGGAAAATCTAACAAATCTCAATAAGAATAAAAGTCTTTGGCACTTGAGCCATGACCCATTCCGTCCACCACATGCAGCTACAAAGATGGGGCTC
Organism: Orcinus orca; assembly: GCF_937001465.1. Classification (NCBI taxonomy): domain Eukaryota; kingdom Metazoa; phylum Chordata; class Mammalia; order Artiodactyla; family Delphinidae; genus Orcinus; species Orcinus orca. Next base: position 17,539,964 of record NC_064575.1, read on the forward strand.
TTTTTCTCCTCAACCGCCTGTAAGTAATATGGTATCTCACCAGAACGGCAGGCCACCAGAATTTCTCACTTCCCCCAGCTCCAAGCTTCAAAAGTTAAACTCCTCATGTATACAGACAAAAAGTCAGGCAATCCCTTCTTCCACCCAGCCACCACTCATACAGGGAAAGCTCCACACAGGCACAGCAGGCCGAGAACGCTTGAGAACTGACTGCTCTCTCCTCAGCTTGCTCACAGGATGGAAGTTCATGTCAGAAAAGGCAAACCAAGAACACCAGAGATTACCTCCCCTGACCAACACCCTGCTCACAAAGCAGGGGTGTCACTCTCAGAGAAGTGGGCCACTGTCCCCATTCCCACTCCAGAACAGGGACTCAGAATTCTGCCCAGGGGTGAGGTAGTCCATGAGAACAGAGCTCTGAAGCCTTCCCAAAGGAAGTGACTTTATTTTAAATGGAATGTAGGGAAGTTCAAGCCTAAGGGCACTCTTGAAAACACTGGAGATTTGGGTGCTAAGCAATTCACAGGAGTCTAGTGGCTTCATGAAAGCAGCAGCAAGTTCCAACGTAAACCAGCTAATTTCCCAGAAAGAACCAGGGGAAGAGACAGCTAAGAAGAATGCCCAAAGGGACAGAACAAATCTGAAATACTGGCTTCAAAAACTCTCCTTAGGGGCTTCCCTGGTGGCGCAGTGGTTGGCAGGGGACACGGGTTCGAGTCCTGGTCTGGGAAGATCCCACATGCCGCACAGCAACTAAGCCCATGAGCCACAATTACTGAGCCTGTGCGTCTGGAGCCTGTGCTCCGCAACAAGAGAGGCCGCGATAGTGAGAGGCCCGCGCACTGCGATGAAGAGCGGACCCCGCTTGCCGCAACTAGAGAAAGCCCTCACACAGAAACGAAGACCCAACACAGCCATAAATAAATAAATAAAGTAAGAGTCAGATCACTGGAAGACAACTGATACTTAAAACTCTCCTGAAAAGGGACCAAATTTAATTGTATCAGAATGAGAGCAATTTATGTTCTAAGAAAACAATAGGGCTATATGCTGCAATTAGTGGAGCCTAACAGCTGAGTGTTATACCATAAGAGAGGCAAAAAGCTTAACAGATCAGAAAGAGAACAAAAGAGAGCCCTACGAAATCTGTCATTCTATGTGACCATGAGCATGCTAAAGATGCTTCCTCTGAGAGTTGACAACCAGAGGCTTCATTCTGCAAGAGAAATAAACTTCATAAAAATAGTCCATAGCAGAAATTAAGGAAACAATATTTATGAAGGACAAATTCTGAAAAATAAAAATTTGGGGTCAGAGTGAATACATTAAAAAAAATAGTCCAGCTTTTCCTCTAAAATCAGGAACAAGGCAAGAATCCCCATTTCTGACACTTTTATTCAACAAATACTGGAATTTCTAACCAGAGGAATTAGGCAAGAAAAAGAAATAAAAAGCATGCAGACTGGAAAAGAAGAAGTAAAATTATCTCTATTTGCAGATTATATAATCTTATATATAGAAAACATGAAAGATTCCACACAAAAAAACCTGCTAGAACTAATAAGTGAATTCAGCAAAGTAGCAATACATAAAGTCAACAGACAAAAATCAGTTGTTTCTCTATACACTAACAATAAACAATCTGAAAAGGAAATTACAAAAACAATTACATTTACAATAGCATCAAAAAGAATAAAATATTTAGGAATTTTCTTAACCAAAAAGGTAAAAACTTATACACTGAAAATTATAAAATACTGCTGAAAGAAATGAAAGAACACACAAATAAATGAAAAGAGATCCTGTGTTCATGGATTGTGAAATGTAATATTATTAAAATGTCCAGACTACCAAAACAATCTATCGATTCAATGCCATTCCTATCTAAATCCCAGTGGCATTTTTTTACAGAAATTTTTTAAAATCCTAAATTTCATATGGAACTACAAAAGACCTTGAATAGCCAAATCAATCTTGAGAAAGAAGAAAAAAACTGGAGGCATCACACTTACCGATTTAAAAATATATTAGAAAGCTACAGTAATCAAAACACTAGAATACTGGCATAAATACAGACACACAGACCAATGGAACAGATTAGAGAACCTAGAAATAATACACATGTATGGTCAACTGATCTTCAACAATGGTGCCAAGACTACGTAATGAGGAAAGAACAGTTTCTTTAACAAATGGGGAAACTGGATATCCACATGCAAAAGGATGGAATTGGATCCTTATTTTATACCATACACAAAAATCAACTCAAAATGGATTAAAGACTTAAACATAAGACCCCAAACTATAATACTCCTGGAAGAAAACATAGGGGAAAAGTTTTATAACATTGGTCTAGGCAATGATTTCTTAGATGTGATACCAAAAGCACAGGCCAAAAAATGCAAAAATAGACCAAGCGGGATGATGTCAAACTAAAATGCTTCTGCACAGAAAAGGAAACAATGAACAGTGTGAAAAGGCAATTTATGGAATAACAGAAAATACCTGCAAACCATCTATCTTATAATGAGTTAATATCCAAAATATATAAGGAACTCCTGCAATTTAATACAAGAAGACTAATAACCTGGTTGAAAATGTGCAAAGAAAGAACTTGAACAGACACTTCTTCAAAGAAGACATACAAATGGTCAACAGATATGAAAAGATGCCCAACATCACTGATGATTAGAGAAATGCAAACGCAAAACCACAATGAAGTATGACTTCACACCTGGTAGGATGGCCGTTATTTTAACAAAAAGGAAATAAGTGTTGACAAAGGTATGGAGAAACTGGAACCCTTGTGCGCTGTTGGTGGGAATATAAAATGGTGTAGCCACTATGGACGGAGCTACCTCAAAAAATTACAAAAGGAACTGCCACATGAAACAGCAATCCCGCTCGCGGGTATTTATCCAAAAGAACTTGAAAACAAGTTCTCAAAGAGATACTTGCACTCTAGTGTTCACTGCAGCATTATTCACAACAGTCAGGAAGTGGAAATAATCTAAATGCCTACCAATGGTTGAATGGATAAAGAAAGTGTGGTTTATAAACATCACAGAATATTATTCTGTCATAAAAAAGAATGAAATCCCATCATATGCAACGGCACAAACGAACCTTGAGGAGCTGATGCTAAGTGATGTAAGCCAGTCAGAGACGACAAAACTACTTGATTTCACATAGATGAGGTACATCAAGTAGTCACACTCACAGAAACCGGAAGCAGAATGACACAGGGGAAATGGAGAGCTGCTATTCAATGAGTACAGCATTTCAGTCATGCAAGATGAAAAAGTTCTAGAGATCTGCTGTACAACATTGTGCTTACAGTTAACGCTACCGTACTATACACTTAAAAACTATTAAGAGAAAATGGAACAGATGAACCGGTTTGCACGGCAGAAATAGACACACAGATGTAGAGAACAAATACATGGACACCAAGCGGGGAAAGTCAGGGGTGGGGGAGTGACGGTGGTGGGATGAATTGGGAGATTGGGATTGACATACACTAATATGTATAAAATAGATAGCTAATAAGAACATGCTATATAAAAAAATAAAATTCAAAAAAATAAAATAAAATTATGGATAGTAAATATCTTATATATCAACAATGAACAAGTGTAATTTCAAATTAAAAACACAATACCATTTATATTAGCACCTCCCAAAAATGTGATACTTAGGTATAAATGTAACAAAATATATACAGATCTGTATGAAGAAAATTATAAAACTCTGATGAACAAAATCAAGAAAAGCTAAATAAATGAAGAGGTATTCCATGTTCATGGATAAAAAGACTCAATATTGTCAAGATGTCAGTTCCTCCTAAATTGATCTATAGATTCAATGCAATCCCAATCAAAATCCCAGCAAGTTATTTTATGGATATCAACAAACTGATTCTTAAGTTTATACAGAGAGGCAAAAATCCTGTAATGGCCAAGCCTGTACTGAAGGTGAACAACAAATATGGAGGACTGATGCTACCCGACTTCAAGACTTACTACAAAGCTACAGTAATCAAGATAATGTGGTACGGGTGAAAGAATAGACAAACAGATCAGTGGAACAGAAGAGAGAGCCCAGAAATGGACCCCCATAAACACAGTCAATTGATCTTTGACAAAGGAGCAAAGGCAATACAATGGAGCAAAAACAGTCTCTTCAACAAATGATGCTGGAAAAACTGGACATCCACATGTAAAAAAATTAATCTAGACACAGACCTTACATCCTTCACAAAACTCATAGTAATATATGTAAAATGCAAAACTATAAAACTCCTAGAAGATAACATAGGACAAAATCTAGATGACCTTGGGTACGGTAATGCCTTTTCAGATATAACACCAAAGACAAGATCCATGAAAAAAATAATTGATAAGCTGGACTTCATTAAAATTAAAAACTTCTGCTCTATAAAAGATATTATCAAGAGAATTAGAAGTCACAGACTGGGAGAAAATATGTGCAAAAGATACATTTAATAGGGGCTTCCCTGGTGGCGCAGTGGTTGAGAGTCCGCCTGCCGATGCAGGGGACATGGGTTCGTGCCCCGGTCCGGGAGGATCCCACATGCCGCGGAGCGGCTGGGCCCGTGAGCCATGGCCGCTGGGCCTGCGCGTCCGGAGCCTGTGCTCCGCAACGGGAGAGGCCACAGCAGTGAGAGGCCCGCGTACCGCAAACAAACAAACAAACAAACAAACAAAACAGATGTCACTACACACCTATTAGAATGGCCAAACTCTGAAACACTGACATCACCACCAAATGTTGGTCAGGAGTTAAAGCAACTCCAACTCATTGTCAATAGGAATGCACAATGGTACAGCCACTCTGGTAGGCAGTTTGGTGGTTTCTTACAAAAGTAAACATACTCTTACCAGCAATTATGTTTCCTGGTATCTATTCAAAGAAGTTAAAAACTTATGTCCGTGTAAAAATCTGCATACAGATGTCTGTAACAGCCTTATTCATAATTGCCAACACTCAGAAGCAACCAAGATGTCCCTTAGTAGGTGAATAAACTGTGATACACCCAGACATGAAATATTACTCAGAGCTAAAAAGAAATGAGTTATCAATCATGAAAAGACATGGAGGAACGTTAAATGCTTATCACCATGTGCAAGAAGCCAGTCTTAAAAGGTTACAGATCTGTGCTTCCAACCACGTGAGATCCTGGAAAAGGCAAAACTATGGAGACAATAAGAAAAACAGTGGTTGTCAGGGGTGAAGGGAGGTAGGGAGAGAGAAAAAGACAAAGTACAAAAGATTTTTAGGGCAGCGAAAATATTCTGTATGATATTGTAATGATGGATATATATCATTACACATTTGCCCAAACCTATAAAATGTACCTAAGGTTCACTAGGGACTTCGAGTGATCATGATATGTCAATGTAGGTTCATCCTTTGTAAAAAAAAAAAAAAAAAAAAAATGTACCACCTAGTGAGTTATGTTGATAATGTGAAAGGTTATGCATATATGGGGACGGGGTTTATATGAGCAATCTCTGAATCTCCCTCTCAATTTTGTTGTAAACCTAGAACTGCTCTTAAAAACTAAAATTTTTTTTACAGTAGCAAAAAAAAATGTGTATTAGCACAAAATGTAACAAAGAAAAGATGACACAGTTCAGTGGTAAATGTGCTCCACTGAAGCCTTAGCTATCAGAGTTCAAGTTGCAGACTGTCTCTTTACCTTGTTTCCTTCAACTGTGAAATGAATTAGACTAGAACCTGAAAATCTCTTTCAGCTCTAAAAGTCTATGAATCATCTTAACACAAACCAGAAAGCTTGGAATAAAACAATACACTTGAATAACATCACCCCAAAAGCCTGAGAGTGTTTTTAAAAACGGACTATTCGTAAATTTTTTAAGTCTTAAGAAAAGTCATGTAAAGCAGATGGCTGTTCCACTGTTAAAACAAACAGTGCACATGCTTCCTCAGCCACTTTAGTGTTTTTACATGATCCACCCAAATATCAAACTGGTATCTGAAACAATAGTTTGGACATTTTCCATGTTATGAAACATCCTAAATGTTTTTTTTAAAAGATTCTGGTACCTGATATATGAAACATTCTTTCAAGAAAATGCATACTTAATTTTAGTGGAATTTCTTTAAGAAAACATTATTCAAAATTTCCTTAATTATCAGCAAGTGATAGATATAGAAATAAATATGTTGTCTAGTGACAAATGCAGACCTCAGAATCAGAAGACACAAGTTCAAGTTTTCACTACCTCTAACTGAGTGTCCTCAGGCAAGTTATAAAATCACCTGAGCCTCAATTTTCCTATTTGTAAAATAAGAGCTTGGATGTTCTCCAACCTTTTCACACTTAGGACTTTTGTCTTCTTTTTGTTCTATGCATACCATGTTTCAAGGATCTATCTTTCAGACAGACTGCATTTCTTTAGTAATAAATCATCTTCCTGTTCCTTCTACCAAACAGTGCCAATCTGAGATTCAGAACTGTCTGAGATATGAATTCAGACATACATTGCTCTAACCCAAAGCAAAGCAATCTTCTAAGAATGAATGCATTATTTCCATTAGGTTGTTGTAATACCAATAATGACACCTATTATTATATCAAGTGCAGCAACACCAAGCTGAGAACCACAAGTCTAGATGATATCTAAGACCATTAATACAGTGGGAAAAAAGTGAAAACACTTTTTTTGGTTTGTCCAAATATTAAACACTGACAATTTCAGGTACTGCACTACATGGTTTTATTTTTAAATAAAAAACAATAGATTTTTTTTCAAATTACACTTTTCATTTTTTAAAAGTTCCCCCTCCTTTTCTAATGGGGGGAAGGGGAGTAGTTAACCACGTTTATATTACAGATTGACTAGCTTTTCAAGAAGCAATTTCAACTTTTAAAAACTTCGTTGAAATCACCAATAAAACAAAAAGTAGTACAATGCAGTCTATAAATACTTTCTGAATGAATGAATGAATGCTACACTGATCATACACAGACGTTTTAGGGAGACTGTCGCCACTGCCTTTCTGAACCTAGCTGCCTTCAACCACACAGTTCCCTGCTGCTTCTTTTAGTGCTTTTAATTGGTGCTTTGACTAGCCTTGCTCCTCTCATTTCTCATGTCAAGGAGATTTTTATCTTCTCAATTACTTATAATGCATGTAGTATATGCAGAAAGATCACAGACCAAGCATAACTTCTTTCACATTTGTTTTAAACAAAGTTTAAGTTTACGCACGTTAAAACAAAATACTCAATGATTAAAACTGCTGCATAAATAGTCAAATGAACAGAAGAGAATAGAAGGTCCAGAATAATACCAAATGCATACAGAATCTTAGTATAACAGTCAAGTCTCAGTGCAATGGGGATTAAAGTTGGAGCCAACTTTCAGTATAAATCCCAGAGGGATCAAAGATTTAAGGACAAAAAATAAAACTATAAAAGTTCCAGAAAGTAACTTAAAAGGATTTTATATAATCTCAGAACGGGGAAGGCATTATTAACTATGCTAAGATTACAAATACTATAAAAGATTATAAAAGAAAGGCCATTCAAATACATTAAAAAGAAAACCAAACTTTAAAAGAAAATTCCAGTGGCATAGGGAGGGTGGGAGGGAGATGCAAGAGGGAGGAGATATGGGGATATATGTGTATGTATAACTGATTCACTTTGTTATAAAGCAGAAACTAACACACCACTGTAAAGCAATTATACTCCAATAAGGATGTTAGAAAAATATTAAAAAAAAGAAAATTCCACCATAAACAAAGAGAACAAGAAAAAATTAGCAAGTCATATTATAAAGGCACACACACAAACACACACACACACACACACACACACACACACACGCTCTTTTCAAGTAAGGAAAAAAAAAAGACCAACAATCTAATTTTAAAATGAGCAACAGATATAACTATATCATTGACATAAATAGTGTAGAAGTAAAATATAGAAATGACCCATAAATGTACAAAAAATATACTCAATCCCACTCACAAAAGGAAAAAGGTAAAATAAAACTACACAGAATACCATAGTTTAGCTATCAGATTGGCAAATGTCCAGAAGTTTGAGAGCACCCTGTTACTGAAGCTGTGGGGAAACAGGAAATCCCATAAACTGCTAGTAGGAATGTAAGCTGGGAAATCTCTATTGAGCATAATCTGGCATCATTTATCAAAATTATAAGTGCACATATTCTTTGACTTAGTATTTCCACTTGTAAGAATTTATCCAACAAATACACTAGCACACATTTAAAAGGATGTATGTATGAGCTTTATGCATCAGTATTATTTATAATATAAAAAGACAGTAAACAACTCAAATGCCCATCAGTTCAAAACTAGTTAAATAATAAAGTCCTACACATTATCAATATGGAAGGATCTTCAGGACATATTGTTGAGTGAAAAGAAAATTATATAACAGTGTGTCTACAATGCTAGAGGATAAAATAATACATATTTGAATTTGCTTCTATATGTATAAAAAGATTCTAGAGTAATATTAAAGAAACTAATCAAAAATTACTTGTTTGGGAGACAGGGTGGAAACTGCTAATGGGGACAAAAGCACAGGGAGATTTCTCACCTTTTCTGCATTTAAAATTTTTATCCACTCAAAAGACTAAGTAAAAACAGAAGAGTAAAATAAGATTAACAATATAGTGGAATTTGAACTGAAGTCCAATTAAACTCATCATTAAAATGAATTCAGAGGTACAAAAGTGATTTAAAATGTTTCTACTTCTACTAGGTATTTTGAAGGGCTCTCCACTCTTCCACTACAAAGCAAACAGTATTTCCTGTAAATCTGAATGTACACATGCCCTGTAATTCATAGATTCCACTCCTAGGTATGTTCCCAGAAACTCTTACATATGTATACCAGGAAACATGCTCGAAAATGTTCACAGTAATACTGTTTATAATAACAAAATCCTGAAAATATCCCAAGTGGATTAATAGGAGAATAGATAAATCAATTATAGAATATGCACACGGTGGATGAAATAACTATATGTTAACAAAATAAATTAATCTTAAGTTATAATTTGAAATGGGAGAAAATATTCCAGAAAGTATACAGTATAATGTCATTGTTTCTAAAGTTAAAAAAGCAAAACGAAACAAATACTGTTAAGGACTCATACTTATTTGATAAAACTGTATGAAATAAAGGGTGGGGTGACTATATATAAAATCCAGAGAGTGATTACCTCAGGTGGGGAGAAGCAAGGTAGGCCAAGGGACAAGAAAGTGGTGAAGGTAACAACATTGCTAACGTTCTGGTCCTCAAATGCAGTAGTGGATTCGTAAGTGCTCATTTTATCATCATGCTTCATAATTTGTATGTGTTAAATTCATTATGTATCAAGTATTACCTATATTTTTTCTTTAAAAATAATACATGTTTAACATTTCTTGGTAAATTATAATATATTATATGGGAGTTATAAACCTCCATCTTTCTAGACAAGCTGATGAATGAGTACTTACAAGAATTACCCTTATTTTATCCTATGTTTATTGTAGAATTTCTTTGATAACACAGAAAATAATTTAGTAGTTCTTAATACTTCAACTTTCAGTCTCTGGGAGACTTTCCTCTGTGTGTCACTGCTCTGCTCTGTTTTGGTTATAAGAATACTAGTTTTAAACACCTTTGATCCTCGCAGGGCTCTGAGAATAAGGAGCACATATTTCAGATTTCCAAAACAAATTTCAGAAACTGAAATTTCATTCAAACTTTAGAAAACTACTCATTTTCTCCTCTTAAAAAAAGTCATAAAAGTCTCCCCAAGTGGACTCAGGTATTCAGTAACTACCTCCATAGCTGTTTAATATATACCATTTGTTTAAATTCAGCCAGATTGTGCAATTCAGGCCAAAGTTTGTTGTATCTGTCAGTGTTTTAAATATACTTCAATTTTTTTCTGATTATAAACCTGTGTATGTTTATTACGGAAAAGACAGTCTTTTATATTTTTCCATACCTTTTAGTTAAGCTTTAGAAAAAACTGGGCCTAAGCTTTGCATTCTTGTTTCTTCAGAAAGGCAGTGCTAATTCACAATCTTCTCAGCAGTAAGTGAGTATCTGTTTCTTCAATGGCTAGAATCATCATTTTTAAATTCTTGTCAATTATATAGATGTGAAATTATATAACATTTATTTCTAATCTGGACTTTCCTGATTGCTGAAGAGTTTTCATTATTTAATTTCTGTTTTTTTTTAAATGACTCCCTAAGTCCTTCGGCCATTTTTCTATTGGGAAGTTACTTAACCTGTAGGTGTCCTTTGGGTATATTTAACCTGGTGCTTACATATGCTGCAAGTTATGCTTTCTGTTTGTCATTTACCTTTTTATTTTCTTATGCTGTTCCCTGAATTCATTTTTAGTTTTTATGTATCTAAACCCATCTCTTTTTAAGTTATGATTTCATCCTTTGCTCTTATGCTTAAAAACACTCTCATACTGCAATCAATAAATGTATCCTAAAATGGTTCATATGGTTTCATTTTTTAAAAAAAACATGTATCTGAAATCTTTTTGTATGTAAAAATGTAAGTCAAACAAGTTTTTTAAATCATGAAAATTTTTTAATTCATTCAATCTTTCCTGAGAATATTTCACAAAGATACACTGTGTTAATCTGATTACAGGGACTTCCCTGGTGGTCCAGTGGCAAAGAATCCACCTTGCAATGCAGGGGACACAGATTCAATCCCTGGTCAGGGAACTAAGATCCCACATGCCACGGGGTAACTAAGCCCGTGCGCCACAACTACTGAGCTTGTGCGCATCAACTAGAGAGTCCACATGCTGCAAACTACAGAGCCCATGCACTCTGGAGTCCGCGCGCCACAACTAGAGAGAAGCCCGAGTGTCACAATGAAGAGCCTGTGTGCCTGCAACTAAGCCCTGACGCAACCTAAATAAATAAATATTTTTAAAAATCTGATTAAAGACTTTCCTTCTAGTTTCAGATTATTTTTCCTTAAATGAATGGGCCCTTAACTACAAACTCAACTGGTATGCCTAAAACAAAAGCAAGCTTAACACTGTCTCTCATTCCCCTATTGAAATACCAATGGAATAAATCTAAACTAAGAAGGTAAAATACCATACTCAGAAAACTGTAAGACACTGATGAAAGAAACTGAAGACAACACAGATGCAAAGATATACATGTTCATGGATTGGAAGAATTAATATTGTTAAAATGACCATACTACCCAAGGCAATCTACAGATCCAATGAAATCCCTATCCAAGTGCCAATGGCATTTTTCACAGAACTAGAACAAATAATTCTAAAATCTGTATGGAAACACAAAAGACCCTGAATAGCTAAAACAACCTTGACAAAGAAGAACAAAAAACATGTGCCCTAATTTAAAACTATATTACAAAGCTACAGTAATCAAAACAGTATGGTGGTACTAGCACAAAAGCAGAAACAAAGACCAATGGAACAGAATAGACAGCCCAGAAATAAACCCACATACTTCTGGTCAATTAATCTATGACAAAGGAGGCAAGAATATACAATGGAGAAAAGAGAGTCTCTTCAATAAGTGGTGCTGGGAGAACTGGACACCTACATGTAAAAGAATGAAATCAGAACATTCTCTAACACCATATACAAAAATAAACTCAAATGAACTAAAGACCTAAATCTAAGAATGGAAACCATAAAAATCCTATAAGAAAACGTAGGTGGAATACTCTTTGACATAAATTGTAGCAACATATTTTTGGATCTGTCTCCTAAAGCAAAGGAAATAAAAGCAAAAATAAACAAATGGGATCTGATTAAACTTAAAAGCTTTTGTGCAGTGAAGGAAACCATTCACAAAATGAAAATACAAGCTATGGAATGGGAGAAAATATTTGAAAATGATATGACCGATAAGGGGTTAATATCCAAAGTATATAAACAGCTCATACAACTCAATATCAAAAAATAAACTCCATTAAAAAATGGGCAGAAGACCTGAAGATATTTTTCCAAAGAAGACATACAGATGGCCAATAGCCACATGAAAAGATGCTCAGCATTGCTAATCATCAGAAAAATGCAAATTAAAAACAAAATGAGATATCACCTCACACCTGTCAGAATGACCATCATTAAAAAGACCACAAATAACAAATGTTGCTGAGGGTGTGGAGAAAAGGGAACCCTCCTGCACTGATGGTGGGAATGTAAATTGTTGTAGCCACTATGGAAAACAGTATGGAGGTTTCTCAAGAAAACTAAAAATAGAGCTACCATATGATCCAGGAATTTCACTCCTGGGGATTTATGTGAAAAAACTGAAAACACTAATTTGAAAAGATACATGCACCCTAATGTTCACAGCAGCACTGTTTATAACTGTCAAGATATGGAAGTAATCTAAGTGTCCATTAATAGATGAATGGATAAAGAAGATGTGGTATATATGTACAAAGGAACACTACTCAGCTATAAAAAAACATAAAATTTTGCCATCTGCAACAATGTGGATGGACGTGGAGGGTATTATGCTAAGTGAAATGAGTCAGAAAGAGAAACACAAATACTGTACGATATCACTTACATGTGGAATCTATAAAAATAAAACAAACTAGTGAATACAGCAAAAAGAAACAGACTCACAGATGTAGAGAATAAACTAGTGCTTACCAATGGGGAGAGGCAAGATAAGGGTAGGGGATTGAGAGGTAAAAACTACTATGTATAATAAATAAATAAGCTACAAGGATATACTGTACAACATAGAATACAGCCAATATTTTACAATAACTATAAATGGAATATAACCTTTAAAAACTGTGAATCACCTGTACACCTGAAACTTATATAATATTGTACATCAACTATACTTCAATTTTTAAAAAAGACAACAAATAACAAGTGTTGGCAAGGATGTGGAGAAAAGAGAACTATTATGCACTGCTGGTGGGAATATAAATTGGTGCAGTCACTATGGAAAACAGTACGGAGATTCCTCAAAAAATTAAAAACAGAACTATGATGCAGCAATTCCACTCCTCGGTATTTATCTGAAGAAAATGAAAACGCTAATTAGAAAAAAACGTATGTTCACCAATGTCTTACAGTTTTCTGAGTACAGGTCTTTTACCTCCTTGGTTAGATTTATTCCTAGGTATTTTATTTTCTTTGATGCAACTGTAAATGGGATTGTTTTTTCAATTTCTTTTTGTGACAGTTCATTATTAGTGTACAGAAAAGCAACAGAATTTTGTACCCTGAAGACAATTTAACCTGGCACAGCTAGCACCTAACTGTAAGTAGACAAAAAAAGTTAAAGTATATGTGCATTTAATTTTTGAAGTGGAAGATATTTTTTAAAATATTACAGTCATAAGAAACTGCTAACAGTTACAACTAAAAAACAGTTTAAATGGTTTTGCAAGTGACTGTGATTGCAGAGCCTGGTTCCTGACTTGACTGCCTGCAGATCTAAAACGTGGACCTAATTTTTGCACGCTTCCCGGGCTTTCTTCATTGTACTGAATTTCACTGAATCCGTAGATTGACTTGATACATACAATGGAATATTACTCAGCCCTAAAAAACAATGAAATCTTCCCATTTTCAACAACACGGACGAACCTAGAGGGTATTATGCTAAGTGAAACAAACCAGACAGGGAACGACAAATACTGTATGACTTCACTTACATGTGGAAGTTAAAAACAAAACAAATGAACAAACATAACAAAAGAGTTATAGATACAGAGAACCAACAGGTAGTTGCTAGAGGGGGTTGGGGGAGGAAAGAAATAAATGAGGGAGATTAGGATGGTACAGACTTCCAGTTGCAAAATAAATGTGTCATGGGTATGAAATGTACAGTGTGGGGAATATAATCAATAACTATGTAATATCTCTGTATGGTGAAGTCATAACTACACTTACTGTGGTGCTCATTTTGAAATGTATAGAAATATTTAATGACTATGTTGTGTAACAGGAACTAACACAGTGTTGTAGGTCAATTATACTTCAAAAACAAACAAACAAACTCATAGAAAAAGAGATCAGATATGTGGCTACTAGAGGTGGGAGGTAAGGAAGGGGGAACTGGGTGAAGGCAGTCAACAAAGGTACAAACTTCCAGTTATAAGTACTAGGCATGTAATGTGCAATATGATACACAGAAATAACACTGCTGGATGTTACAGATGAAAGTTGACGAGAGAGCAAATATTAGGATTTCTCATCATAAGGAAAAATATTTTTTTCTACTTCTTTAATTTTGTATGAGATGATAGATGTTCACTAAAATTATTGTGATAATCATTTCATGATGTAAGTCAAATCATTATGCCTGTACATCTTAAACTTATACAGTGCTATATGTCAATTATATCTCAATGAAACTGGAAGAAGAAAAAATAAAATAGACTGCTACAAGTCAGCTACACTCTTAGATTTCCAACATAGTATTTATATGTCTAAATAAATAATTAAGTTGAATCATTTGGCTCTGTATTTAAATCCTATTGGCTCCAACTAATTTAACTGTCATTACGAAGTGGCTTCTGTTATGGGAGCCCCAAAAGGGAACTGTTCAGGGAATTCTCCCAAAACACTTAAAGAATCTATTCATCTATTCTCTTAAAAGTACAGACTTCACCCACCCGCCCCCCTCCAAAATGTAGAGGTTCTAAATACAGCACACAGCATAGGGGATACAAGCATGCAATCTCTCTAATGTCATGTCACCAGGATGGTTTATCCTCCTGGTTTCAGGATGTACAGAGTTTAATAATACATGGATATAACATAAAAGCGACAAAAATTTTGATAAGTCAACTTCAATACTGAAAAGGTTATTAAGAATTCTTTCCCATCCCAAAAGTATTTGTCTTGGGTCATCTCTAATGAACCTTAGAAGAGCCAGCGTATTTCACAGGGGCTAAATAAAACTTTTTAAAAGGTTAACGGAAAAATATTTATGTGAAAAATGCCTCCGAACAATCTTTTAGTGGGTGGATTCGGCACATACCAGTGAATGCTTTTGAGCTTAGTCCAATTTCGAATTAAGCCAGAGTTTACCTTTAAGAAACAATGAACCTGCTTTTAAGTAAAACCCTGTGTTAATAAGAAACATGGAATGTGAATACAAAAAAAAAAAAGATTTTATCAACTGAACTGTATCTAAAAATTTTACAAAGTTTTCCATGAGCCGTAAGTCTTTAAAATGCATGATCTTTTAAAAAACTTGTTAGTCATTCATCTGTAAAAATCTAGCTTCTTATGTGTGTGCCAAGTATAAAATTGCCCCACGCTAAATTTAACACAAACCTCACATTACAGAGTTATGTGTTCTTG
This sequence comes from Orcinus orca, assembly GCF_937001465.1. Taxonomy (NCBI): domain Eukaryota; kingdom Metazoa; phylum Chordata; class Mammalia; order Artiodactyla; family Delphinidae; genus Orcinus; species Orcinus orca. The sequence goes on from NC_064575.1 coordinate 17,555,347, forward strand.
CACTTCAACACGACTATGACAGTGATTCACAGGGTGAAAATACACTGAGAATAGTCTACATTCTGCAATTCAGTGCAATGAAGAAAGGTTTGTGAAGCATGCAAAAATTAGGTCCATGTTTTAAATCTGCAGGCCATCAAGCCAGGAGCCAGGCTCTGAAATCACAGTCACTTGCAAAACCATTTAAACTATTTTTTTGTTGTAACTGTTAGCAGTTTCTTATGACTGTAATGTTTTAAAAAAATATCTTCCACTTCAAAAATTAAATGCACATGTACATTAACTTTTTTTGTCTACTTGCAGTTAGGTGCTAGCTGTGCCAGGTTAAAATTGCCTTCTTCCCCCTTTCCAATTCTGTATTCTCTTCTTTTAATTTTTTTTTGAAGATTTAAATTTTTTTTATTTTCGGCTGCGTTGGGTCTTCATTGCTGCATGCGGGCTTTCTCTAGTTGTGGTGAGCGGGGGCTACTCTTCGTTGCAGTGCATGGGCTACGCATCGCGGTGTCTTCTCTTGTTGCAGAGCACGGGCTCTAGGCACGTGGGCTTCAGTAGTTGCAGCACACGGACTCAGCAGTTGTGGCATGCGGTCTCAGCAGTTGTAGCTCGTGGGCTCTAGAGCGCAGGCTCAGTAGTTGTGGCACACGGGCTTAGTTGCTCCGTGGCATGTGGGATCTTCCCAGACCAGGGATCGAACCCATGTCCCCTGCACTGGCAGGCGGATTCTTATCCACTGTGCCACCAGGGAAGTCCTCTTCTTTTAATTTTTGTACACTGTGGTTCCAAGTTAATTTCATAATATTTATCCAAATAATTGTTGGCTAAAAATTTGTTCTTTTTAACTACAACTTGTGAAGTAACGTAAAGTTTAATCAAAAAAGAAAAATGAAGAGAGTCACTTTATGATGACATTCTGTTTTCTACAAAGTAATGTTACCTTTTCTTATGTTATTCAAGAATGATTAATCATTTTACAAATGCTAGAAAATTAAAGATACTCAATACTATAAATTGATTATGTGTAACTCTTAACAGAGCACATTGAAAAATAAGATGTAAACTGAGTTGCTCAAGGTCAGACAATATGGCAGTGAGGCAGGCAGCTCTGGCAGTCTCTCAAATTCCTGTCTTCCCACATGTGCCATACTGAGACCCCTGCTCTATCCCCTGCCTGCAAAACACTAACACAGGTATTGTCCACAGGACAGGAACCACCTAGGGCAGAATTTCAAACTTAAGAATTGATTAAGTAGAAGAGAATTTAACCTAAACATTATCATAATATATGAATTCAAATTATTTTTTAGGTAATGGAGTCATCATAGCAACCAACTTTTTCCTAACGTTGTATTTAAGTAGCTACGAGCTGGCTCCAGAGGACCTGGGGGCTCCACTAGAGAGAACTAGCTTTGGGGAAGAGAAACAGTTAAATTTCAGAGCTGGGCTGCCCTCATTGTCTGTGGTAACCTGCAGGCCACTCACAGAAGAACCTTGTATCAGCTTTCTCACCTCCTCACACTGGGAAGGGGTGATCATTCTTCTTTCAAATTCTCAGTTTGAGCTACTCTACTGTAGACCAGAGGAAGTCCTAGAGTGTTAACAGTTTGCTTAAATTTTGAGGGGGCTTCAAATTGCTTTATCACTTCTAACATTACGTTTAAAGCAAATCTTTTATGCATTCTTATACATTTCTCATCACTGAAACTCACTCGCCTCTCTGTGATATTTCTTCCCCTACTTGCAAAGGAGTTCCAAATCCCTTAGCAAATTATGAAAAAAATCAACAGACATAAAGATGAGGGTCAAAATATCACTGTTTAATGATGGGAGTTTGCAGGCTAGCTACAATGTGCTTTCATGTTAAAACTATCAAGTTAACAACTATCTGACTTCCATATTCAAATACATAATGTTTATGTTCTTTGAAAAAATATCTAATGCCAAAAGCAACTATTCAAATATAAACCATACATATTCTTTGGTTCACATGTACATGCAAAAACTCTGACAGATAAAAAGTATAAGAATGGAATTTTTGGCGAGCTTACACAGAATTATAGAATTTTTATTAAAAAAACGAGAGAAGGCAGGGAAGGAAATTAACATTCATTATGTGCTTACTAAGAAAGAGATACTGTGCTAAGTACTTTACATAAAACTGAGATCAACTGAATGTTTCTTACATTCCTTGACCAAGTAATTATAATCGTATATATTCAAACATCAAAGGAATTAAAAACAAACTCTCTGAGAATCCTGAACTGATTCCATTTTTTCTTTGGGCAATGTGCTAAGCCTATCACATTCATCATCCTTACATACAGAGACAAAAGGCCCAGAGTCATATTACATTATTTAAATTATTCCCAGAAAGTAACTCATGAATACTATTACCTCACTGAAATAGTCTTTCCAAGAGGCTAGTTTTGGTGATCCAAGAATTCAATTCTCATAAGCATGCTTTGATAAGAGTTTGCTACAAATTTCATTATACATCAAGAGATGAGCTGCTAACATGAAAGAATACTCTTCATTATGACGATTTACATATTTAAGCTAATTCAGCTTCTGAAGGTTATGAAGAAGAGAACTAGGGTTAGAAATGAGAGAGATCTGACTTCACTCAGGCCTTCACTTCGATGAGGTCTTCACTGGCTGGCTGTGCTGTTTTACTGATTAACAGTAAAATAGTCACTTCAGTGACAACAGATGCTTTTTGGGAAAGGTGGGGAGGAAATCAAGCAAAATATCTACGCTTCCAATGCATAACAGCTTGATCATGTACCTCTGAAAAAAGAAATAACCTGAAGTGGATTTTTAAATGTCTGATATACTATATTTGGAATAAAAATGTAAGCAATTTTATTCTTACATTTCTGACATTTCAATTAGTGACTTTAATAAAATATCAAAAATTCTAATGACTCAGCACAACCTGAAAAATGTGGGTATTACAATGTTAAATGAAACCCAGTACAAACTTTCATCTATATTATAATTATGTAAAAGTGTGTGTGTGTGTGTGTGTGTGTGTGTGTGTGTGTGTGTGTGTGTGTACCTAAAAAGTAGAACTGTGAAAAGAGCTGATGTTGGGTTATAATGGGCTGATAGATAATTGTTTTTCTTTCTTGATTCTTTTCTATTGTAATAATGTCACAACAAAAACAACTTATAAAAAAAGAACATCACTGCTTTATGGATAAAATAGTACTCCGTCTGCAATGACTGAACCATGTTAAAGATATGAGTACCTGTGTCTTCTGTCAGTTCCAGGAAAGCAAACACCACAACTTCCGTGCATCCCCCATAACACTTAACGTCTCATCTCAGGTCCAAACAGACCCAGTAAATACCCAATGAGGGACAAGTCACTGAACCACTGATGAACACCAAGTGTAGTTAATATAAAAATAGAAACTTACTGTTATTTGTTGGTTCAGGAAACCCAGCCTTTGGACCACTCCATCCTTTGTTTTCCCCTGTCTGAAAAATTAAACCAATTGTTTAAGTCCGGGGAAAGGGACTCAAATTCAAAAAGAAAAAAGTTGACTAATCAATTAAGCAAGGGCGAAGGTTATTCTGCGCGTTCTCTCCACCTCTGACCCCAGAACCATGGACACAAGAATAACCAACATGAACGGTACCATCTATCCCTTTTCTACATTCGAATCTGTTTCTTATGTCTCCTGCTTTTATCTGTTTATTTAAATTTATAATTTAAGTCATCAATAAAGCCCCATATTTAGTATATGTATTATATTTATACAACATGGGCTCTACCAAGGTGGTGAAGAAGTAGATAATTCTTTTTCAAACAGTAGACAATAATCATCACAAGTGCTAAAGTGACTAAAAGGGCTTCTTTATCACTTCTGAAGTCAAATTAACAATAGAAATATTACTATGTCTGTACTGAAAAGTCCTGACAAGGGTCACTGAATATTGCTAATGACATGGGCAAAAACCCTGAAAACGAAACCCTAACTTTAAGTGAAATCTGGAATATCCTGGCTTTTCCCAGATGATTTGGTCAATGTCTAGCGTAAAATACATTCTGAGCTCAGATATTTTGAAGTAGTAAGTATTTTAATCACATTATAAGTGACTTTAACTGGTTACATTCTCTTTTTGTGGAGCTGGTGTTATTAAGTACTCCAGGAGGGGAAAAGGCCTATTTCCTATTATAAGCAGTATTTATGTTATCAGATGTCAAAGATCAAAGGGATAAATTAAATCCATATATAAACACAAACTAAGTTTCCAGCAAATAGTGTACAACCGTGAAAGGACGGAGGAGAAAACGTGTGTAAATGCAGATACACGTGGACGGGAAGGCCTGAGGAGACTCCCACTCACAAGTTCTCTGTGAAGCACAAAACAGGACCACAGAATGAGAGGAGAGCTGACGGAGGGGGTTATAAATCTGAGGAAAGTGTACACTGCAAGGAATAAGTCACTTCAGGGAAAGAAAGAGCTGGCTGGTTAGAAGAATACAGATCCTCAGGCACCTGAGTGCTCAGTCGAAGTTGGTAATAATACATTTAGCACTTCATTTCTCCCTTTCTCTCCTTCTACTAATAACCAAAGTTACTTAAGTATTAGATTTCATTCCCTAAGCCTAATTTTTCACCTTCAACTGACTCCCAAGCCTGCTGCTCTCTGATTTCTACCCCAACACTCTCATGAAACTGCTTTTGTAAGGTTTCTGCTTAAACATGACACAGTGACCACAAAGAGTAATCTCTTCTCTCTCCCCAAACAACTCTAAATTGATAATCCAATAAGCCATAAACTCTCTCTCTTGCCCTCTGCCCCTACCCTCCCCAGAATATGAAAGGAAGCAACAGCAGAAGAGGTAAGTCAAAGTTGGTAACCTGGAAAGCAGATTAGCTGCAACTAACTTAGCAGATGTGAGCTGGCTGAAACCTCACCTGCAGAGCAAGAAGCCAGCAAAGAGCTAACAAAGAGTAAATCCATTTGTGCTCCAGGACCCCAGAAAGCCTCGGGAATCAGAAGCACACCTGGTACTTCTAAAGATGAATCCTGGAAGAGCCTGAAAACAGAAAGATTGTCTGGAGCTCTTTCAAAATGCTATGAGACTTCCAGGTTACCTCTCTGACCCCAAGGAGACAGGTTTCCTAAAAGGTTTCCTCTTCAGAAAGGCCTAAAACAGAGAGGCTCTGGACACCAGGTACAGCTGAGGATGGGATGGATCTATATGCCACACTGCAAATAAGGAGATGGAGTCCAAAGCTACATCCTTACATTCTGGAAGATAAGGTTCCCCAGCTCCCTTCCTCACTGGGCCTCAGAAGACAACCCCCAGCCTACGACCCACAAGGATGGTGAGGACAACACAGGGAACAGAGTAAAACTTCAAAAAAAAAAAAGATTAAAAAAAAACGTTCTCAGAGAGAAAGAAAGAGAGAAATATTACACGCATTAAACAAGAACAGGAGGTTATAAAGAGGAATATTCTGAGAATGAGAAAGAGCTCTGGGAACTAAAAAATACGACAGCTGAAGCAAAATACTTCAAACAACGACTGGAAGACAAGATTGAAGACATCTCCCAGAAAACAGAACATAAAGAAAAAGACACAGAAATAGAAAATAAAGAAAGAATCAGAAGATCATCCATTAGACTAACAGGTAACCTAGAAAGAAACATTAGCAAAAATGGAAGGAAAGAAATTATCAAAGAAAAAATATAAGAAGTTTCCCACTTTTAAAGTATATGAATTTCTGGACTGAAACCCAAACACCTAACACAATTTATAAAAGAATATACAAATCAAGTCAATCACCCATGAATTTTCCAAACTCCTGAGAAAAGAAGTTAGAAAAGCATCAAGAGGGAGACGAAACATAAAGGTTTCATAACAGGCTGAAGAATCAGAAGGCTTTGGAGTTTCAACAGGAATGCTGAGAGGTAGAAAACATTGGTGCAATGCCTTCAAAACTCTGTGAAAAAAGTATTTCTAATTTAGAATTATGTCTCAGAAAAACTATCAACTGTGTGGGAAACATAAAGATGTATCAGACCTATAAGATCTCAAAAAAATTTACTCCCCATGTATCCTCTATCAGGAAGCTACTAGAGCATGTACTCCATCAACACAAGGAAATAACTGAAGAAAAAGGGAAACTGTCCAGAAAACAGGCAACTCAACCAGGGAGAGAGGCAAAAGCAATTTTCAGTGAAATGGTGAAGAAAAGAACCAAAATAGTGGGTCTTTAGCAGATCCATCAAACAAACAGTCCAAAGTAGAAGAGCAGGATAAAGAGCTCCAAGAAAGGAAAACCAAGAAACTAAAAAAGTACATGATGTGTTTACTTGGCAGAGAGTTTGGGGTTAAATTAGACAGACATAGAAAAGTATACATGTGGAGTATGAATAAGAGAACTAAATCTTCATTTTCCATAGCAGGAACTCAGATAATAACCTAAGAAGAAAAACAAACAAACAAAAAAACACCAAGAAATCTCAGTATAAGCTACTGACAGTAGAAAATAACAGAACAACTAAAACGGGTAGTGAGTGGTTGCCTTTGGAAAAAGGGAAACAGAAATGGTCAGTTGCAGTGCAGGATAGCACGGTTTTTTATTATAAAACTTGAGTCTTTATACCATTAATCTTGAATAAATCTCGACTTCTTATACATATATGAGTACTACGTATATTACTCTGACCAATATATAATAAACAAATATAAAAAAGAATAAAGCACATGCCAGTTATGTCTTGATGTAGAACAAATTCCAAGTTATAAGTGAAACCACGACATGTAAGTGAAAAAAAAAAATCAAGTTACAAGATCAGTATATTTTTTTAAAGGTAGAGAGAGTGTTCCACTCTTCCTTAGAATGTAGAAATGTAACAATGAGAAAGAGCCAGACAATGTAAAAAGTCCTAACTTTCCTTGAACCCATCAGAGATCTGAGATTGTAAAGCAAACAAATGACATGAATTCTAGAGAGTGACACACCCCTCTGAGGAGAGGCTGGGCTCACAAAATATTTCAACATTGGCAGAGCAAGGAAGGAAGAGATGAATACCAAAAATGCCGGTAAGAAGAAGGCAGATGAAACGTTAGTAAATTCTGAAAGACTGCATGTGGGTTAGCACAACAGTTTAGAAAAACTAGGAACTCCAGAGAGAAGTGCTTTTCCACAGGCTTCCTCTGGGAACTCAGGACAACTGGAGGTACATCAGGAAACCGGGGAGAGCCTCACTTGGTGGTACAGGTATGAAGCAGGTGAATGTCTGTCACAGAGAGAAAAGCAAAGAACTTTGCACACTCCTCTAGTCTTCTCTCATACAAAGACAAAAGCTCAAGTCACTAAGAAAGGAGAGAAACAAATCCTATCTGCCTCTGGGGATAGGCAGATAGCTCAGGCAAAGACTCATTGCTTCCGGGTAAAGAGTAGAAGCAAAAGCTATCTACTCCCAGAAAAAAAAAAAGGGAGGGTAGAAAACCCTCTTCAGAGAAAGACCCTGCGCCAATATAAAGCAGATGTCTGAAAATGCTGGGAAAGGGGCTGGAAAACTCTACTGCACCCAACACAACCTACAGATACAAAGTAAAGTTTGGCTACCATGGGGAAGGAGGTAGAAGTAGTAGGAAGAACCCACCTCTGAGCCCCAGGCCCATAGAGTCTGTCTGAGAATGAGGTTGGACAAGAAAATCAAGAACTATGCTCCCTGGCTATTGTAAATAGAGCTGCAATGAACATTGTGGTACATGACTCTTTTTGAATTATGGTTTTCTCAGGGTATATGCCCACTAGTGGGACTGCTGGGTCGGAAGGTAGTTTTATTTTTAGTTTTTTAAGGAACCTCCATACTGTTCTCCATAGTGGTTGTATCAATTTACATTCTCACCAACAGTGCAAGAGGGTTCCCTTTTCTCCACACCCCCTCCAGCATTTTTTGTTTGTAGATTTCTTGATGATGGCCATTCTGACCGGTGTGAGGTGCTATCTCATTGTAGTTTTGATTTGCATTTCTCTAATGATTAACGATGTTGAGCATTTTTTCATGTGCTTGTTGGCAATCTGTATATCTTCCTTGGAGAAATGTCTAATTAGGTCTTCTGCCCATTTTTGGATTGGGTTGTTTTTTTGATATTGAGCTGCATGAGCTGCTTGTAAATTTTGGAGATTAATCCTTTGTCAGTTGCTTCATTGGCAAATATTCTCTCCCACTCTGAGGGTTTGGAAGCAACCTAAGTGTCCATCGACAGATGAATGGATAAAGAAGATGTGGCACATATATACAATGCAATATTACTCAGTCATAAAAAGAAACGAAATTGAGTTATTTGTAGTGAGGTGGATGGACCTAGAGTCTGTCATACAGAGTGAAGTAAGTCAGAAATATACTGTATGCTAACACATATATATGTAATCTAAAAGAAAAAAAAGGTCACGAAGAACCTAGGGGCAGGACAGGAATAAAGATGCAGACCTACTAGAGAATGGACTTGACGACACGGGGAGGGGGAAGGGTAAGTTGGGACAAAGTGAGAGTGGCATGGACATATATACACTACCAAATGTAAAACTGATAGATATTGGGAAGCAGCCGCGTAGCACAGGGAGGTCAGCTCGGTGCTTTGTGACCACCTAGAGAGGTGGGATAAGGGACAGTGGGAGGGAGGGAGATGCAAGAGGGAAGAGATATGGGGATATATGTACATGTAGAGCTGATTCACTTTGTTATAAAGCAGAAACTAACACACCATTGTAAAGCACTTATACTCCAATAAAGATGTTAAAAAAAAAAAGAATTATGCTCCCTTACCCAACACAATCCTATGATCAAATAATAAGTAGAAGCAGTTGACTACAAAGCATAGAGATACCCCTCACCTCATGGCAGAGCAAAGAAAGGACTGCTGCAACCTGAGGATGGAGCAGAAACATTGAGGAAAAACCCTCCCCAAACCTTACCCCAAACAAAACACAGATAACAGCAAACCACTGCTAAACGAACTTGAAGTTAACAGACTGTGGCAAAAACAAAACCCAAAACAAGCCCAACTACTGACTAGATTGATGCCACCTTCCATAGTAACAGTCTGACAGAAGAAGAGATTTGCCTATTTCTCAACATAAATGCTATTTAACTCAGCCTCTAATGTTTCTCAATACACAATGTCCAACATTCATTCAAACATTATGAGACATCCAAAACTGCAAAAAGAAATAACCCTTTGTCAAAAGAGGGAGAAGTCAACAAAACAGGACCCAGAGATGACCCAGATGCTAGAACTCTAAGAAATAAATTTTACAATACCTATGATTAATAGCTTAAAAGATCTAATGTAAAAGGCAAAAAACATGCATGAACATTTGGAGAATTTCAGGAGAAAAACAGAAATTATAGCAGAACAAAAGCAGATGGAAATCCTAGGGAGATAAATATCACAGAAGAAAATTAATATTGATGTCATTATTAATAGATGAACATAGCTGGAGAATAATCAGTAATATTGTAGATAAATCAATAGAAATTCCTCAAACTGAGAAACAGGAAAAAAAAAAGGAGTGAAAAATAAAAAGGAACAGAAGATTCTGGATCTATTAAGACAACACCAATGGTCTAACAAATGTGTAACTGGAAACTCCCAAGGAGAGAGAAAACAAGGAAGAAGAAATATTTTAAAAGATGATACCTGAGTATTTGACAAAATAACTGAATGACAACAAATCCCAGATCCAATGTGTTCAGAGACCACTAAGCAGAAAAATACAAAAAGGAGAAAGGAAGGAGGAAGAGGAAGAAAAGGAGGCAAAAGGGAGAAATGAAAGAGGAAGGAGGGAGAAGAGGGGAGAAGAGAAGGAGGAAGAAAGGAAAGAATCAAATTTAGACACATCAGAGTCAAACTGCTGAGAACTAATGAAAAAGGAAAATTTTGAAGGCCTTCAGAGGGGAAAAAAAAGCACACCAAGAGGGGGAAAAAAAGGCAGATAAGAATTACAACAGACGTCACATAAAAAACTATGCAAGTCAGAAGACAGTGGAACAAGATCTTATAAAGTGCTGAAAGAAACACAAAAACCCAGAATGCCATACCCAGACAAAAATAACTTTTAAAATGAAGACGAAATAACAAATTTCTCATCAAACAAAAGCTGACAGAAATCACTGCCAGCAGACCTGCTAATACAAGTAGTATTAAAGGAAGTTCTACAAGCAAGAGTGTAATACCATAAAGAAATTTAGATCTACACAAATGAATGAAGAATTCTGAAAATGGTAAAAAATGAAACTAAATGTAAGATACTTTTCCTGATTTTAACCACATAAAAAGATTGACTATATAAAGCAAAATTAGTAACAACTGTGGGTTTTATACTATATAGAGAGAAGTAAAATGTATGATCACATCGAAGGTGAAAGAGAAAAAAGTGAACAAAGAGTAAATGGAAAAAACAGAAACAACTAATAAGATGGTAGATTTAAATGCAACCACATCAACAGCTATAGTAAGTACAAATGGTCTGATCACCCCCAACTAAAAGGCAGAGATTGTCAAATTATATTTTAAAAAGCAAGACCCTTGGGACTTCCCTGGTGGCGCAGTGGTTGAGAGTCCGCCTGCCGATGCAGGGGATACGGGTTCGTGCACCGGTCCGGGAAGATCCCACATGCTGCGGAGCAGCTGGGCCCGTGAGCCATGGCCGCTGAGCCTGCGCGTCCGGAGCCTGTGCTCCACAGCGGGAGAGGCCATAGCAGTGAGAGGCCCGCGTACCGCAAAAAGAAAAAAATAAAAATAAAAATAAATAAAAAGCAAGACCCTATTATATGCTTTCTAAAAGAAACCAATTTAAACATAAAGACACAGATAGGCTAAAAGTAAAATGATGGGGGGGAAATATCCCACACAAACACTGATCAAAATAAAACTGGAGTGACTATATTAACATCAGACAAAGAAGAACTCAGAACAAGGAATATTACCAGGGAGAGAAAAAAATCACATAATAATAAAGTGGCCAAGTCATCATAAAAGCATAACAATCCTAAAGGTATATGTATGTAACAACATAGCTTCAAAGTACATAAAACAAAACTGATAAAGCTGAAAGTAGATAAATCCAAATTTCTAGCTGGAGACATTAACACTTGATAGAAGAAGTAAACAGAAAATCAAAAGAGACACAGGACTTGAAAGAAGAAATCAAAGGGAAATTAGAACAAATTTTGAAATGAATAAAAATGAAAACTCAACTAGTCAAAATCTGTGGAACAGAGCTAAACCAGTGCTTAAAGAGAAATACATATCATTAAATTCTTATATTAGAAAAGAAGAAAGTTCTCAGATCCACAATCTAAGCTTCTAGCTTACAAAACTAAAAAAGAACGGAAAATTAAATCCAAAGCAAGTGAAGGAAGGATAAAATGAAGAGCAGAAATCAATAAAATTGAAAATAAAAAAATAGAGAAAAACCAATGAAACCATAACCTGGTTGTTTGAAAAGAATAAAAATAATTGATAAACCCCTAGCCAGATTGATCAGGAGAAAAAAAGAGAACAAATTATCAATATCAGAAATGAGACAGAAAATGTCACTACAGATGCTGTAGCCATTAAAAGAATGGTAAGGCAGTGTTATGAACAATTTTATACCATTAAACTCAACTTAGACGAAATGGACAAATTCCTTGAAAGATTCGAACTGCCAAAGCTCACTCAAGCAGAAGTAGATAATCTGAGTAGTCTTATATCTATTTTTTAAACTCAATTTATACTTAAAACCTTCCTACAGAAAAAATTCTAAACCCAGATGGCTCCACTGGTAAATTCTACCCAAAAATTAAGGAAGAAAGAATACCAAACTCTTTGAGACTATGAAAGAGGAGGAAATACTTCCAAACTCACTATAGGAGGCCAGCACTACCCTGACAGTGATATTAAAACCAGTATTTCTACTTGGGATGATGAAAACTTTCTGGCAGTGGACAGTGGTGATAGTTGCACAACACTGTAATTGTACTTAATGCCACTGAAATGTACACCTAAAAATGGTTAAAACGGTAATCTTTGTTATGTATGTATATATAGCTATCCCCCACCTTTTCAAAGTTTACTTTATGCCATTTGCTTTTATGAAAGACCTGCACTAGTACCTGTTATTGCTGACCAAAAGAAATCCAAAGAGGGTTTTCACTTCTATGAAAAACCAAAAATACCATTCAGCATTTATTTTGCAGGTAACCATCACTGCGGCAGTGCACACCAAGAGTGGCAACTACATTCAGCATCTCAGCATCCAGCCGCCATAACTTTGAACTGCGTCTGAAGATCTGTGCTTTATCTGGATTTATGTTGTGCATCTGTTACCACGATGTGTCCTAAGGTAAACACTTCTTCATTTTAGGCCATTCTGGCTTACAAAATGTTTCACAGGAATGCTATACTTTCAGATAGTGGGGGAAAACCGTATCACATAAATTTTTTTAAATCCATCAATAAAAAAATTCACCATATCCACAAACTAAACAGAAAAGTCATATGCGTATCCCAACAGATGCACAGAAAGCATTTGGCAAAGTTCAACATTCACTGATAATTGAGGGGGAAAAAAACTTCCCAACAATGCAAGAATACCAGGAACTATCAGCCTGATATAGAGCATATATAAAAAGCTTACAGGGGCTTCCCTAGTGGCGCAGTGGTTGAGAGTCCGCCTGCCGATGCAGGGGACACGGGTTCGTGCCCCAGTCTGGGAAGATCCCACATGCCGCGGAGCGGCTAGGCCCGTGAGCCATGGCCACTAAGCCTGCGCGTCCGGAGCCTGTGCTCCGCAACGGGAGAGGCCACAACAGTGAGAAGCCCGCATACCGCAAAAAAAAAAAAAAAAAAAAAAAAGCCTACAAGCATCACAGTATATAATGGTGAAAGACAATGATTTCCTCGTAGGATCAGAAACAAGGTAAAGATATCTGCTTTCCTATTCAACAATCAATCGCTTCTGTTCAACACTGTTCTGGATGTTCTACTCAGGGCAATAAAGCAAGACAAATAAATAAAAAGCATACAGATTAGAAAGGGAAAAAACTGTCTTTATTCACAGACGACACATCATCGATGCAGAAAAATCACAAAAAAATCTGCAAAATAAGCTAATCTAACTGATAAGTCAGTTTAGCAAGGTCACAGGATACAAGGTCAATATATAAAAGACAACTGTATTTCTATATGCTAGAAAAGAAGAATTGGAAATTAAAAACCAATACCATTAACAATAGCACCCACAAACATGAAACGCTTAGGGATAAACATTAAAAATGTACAAGGTATTTCTATGAAAAAGTACAAAACACTGCTGGGATCTATTTCCAAAAACCTAAATAAACAGGGAGCTAGATCTTGTTCATGCACTGGAAGACTCAATATTCTTAAGATATCAATTTATGCAAAACTGATCTATATAGTCAACACAACCCCAAAGAAAAATCCCAACTGGATATTTTTTGGTAGAAATTGACTCTACAGTTTATTATGAAAATGCAAAGACTCTAGATTAGCCAAAAAGATTTTTAAAAAGCAGAACAAAGATGGAGTTCTTTATCTGATTTGAAACCATAGCAAAAAAGCTACACTCTATATACAGTTGTAATAGCTAAAGAACAGACATACAGATTAATGGAACAGAATAGAGACTCTAGAAACAGACCCATACATATGTGGTCAATTGATTTTCAACAAAGATGCTAAGGAATTCAATGGAGAAAGCACTCATCTTTTAAACAAATGTGGTGCCTGAACGTACATAAAAAAAGGAGAGAAGGCAGGAAGGGAGGAGAGGGGAGTCCTTCATCTGATAGAGGACTGGCACACAAAATATATAAAGAACTTTTACAACCCAATAATAAGGAAGCAAAACATCCAGTTTTTTAAAAGACAAAAATTTTGAACAAATACTTCATGGAAGAGATATGAATGGTAAATAAACACATGATAATCTACTCAGCATTATTAATTAGGGAAAATGCAATTAAAATCCAAAGAGATAATATTATACACCTACTAGCATGATCAAAGCTAAATGACAATAACAAGAGCGGGAAAAGATGTGGAGTAACTGGAAATCTCAAACATTGCTTATGGAAATGCAAAATGGTACAGCCTCTCTGGAAAAAATCTTCAGTTTCTTGTAAAGTGACACGGTACTTATTATTTAACTGTGTACCTATAGGATATACTAGAGAATATGTACGATAAAGATTTTTACACGAATGTTTGTAACCACTTTATTTATAATAGCCTCAAACTACAAACAACCTAAATGTTGGTGAAGAATAAAATAGTGACAAACAATAAAACAGAACAAATGAATGATAAATGCAACAACGTGCAGGAATCTCAGCAATAAGAAGCCAGACACAGGACTTCCCTAGTGGCGCAGTGGTTAAGAATTGCCTGCCATAGCAGGGGACACGGGTTCGATCCTTGGTCCAGGAAGATCCCACATGCCACAGAGCAACTAAGCCTATGGGCCACAACTACTGAGCCTGCGCTCTAGAGCCCACGAGCCACAACTACTGAGCCCGTGTGCCACAACTACTGAAGCCCTCACGCCTAGAGCCCGTGCTCCCCAACAAGAGAAGCCACCACAATGAGAAGTGCGTGCACCAAAACAAAGAGTAGCAAGGGGCTCGCCACAACCAGAGAAAGCCTGCACACAGCAATGAAGACCCAATGCAGCCAAAAATAAATAAATAAACTAAATAAATTTATTAAAAAAAAAAAAGAAGCCAGACACTAAAGGCTACATAATGTACGATTCAATTTATACAACATTTTGGAAAAGGCAAAATTATAGAGACAGAAATCAGTCCAGTGCTTGGCAGGGGCTGAGGAAAGGGGAAGACACTTACTATAAATGGGCATTAAGGAATTGTTTGGGATAACAGAAATGTTATAAATCTTAATTGTGATGGTGGTCAGTGCATGTACACACACACACACACACACACACACACACACACACACACACACACACGTCGAAATTTACTGAACCACAACTCGATAAATCTGAATATTTTTAAAGGGGGTATGTTAGTGCATACACATAGAGTATCTCTGTAAGGATATTTATTTCATCTTTATTTATCAAATCCTTACATAAGATTCATTATATTTCAGACACTATTCTACACAATGTACAAATATTAACTCACTGTGGGAGATAACTTTTTAGGAAGAGAGACCAAGAGACTGAGGGTCTTAGGGTGAAGTGAGACTAACATTTTTTTTTTCACTGTTTACTCTTCTGTGCTATTTAAATTCTTTTAAAATCATGTACATATCTTGCTTATTTTTTTTAAAAGCCAACTTTTTAAAAACTGCTTTTACAGGGGTTTTTTTTTTAATTGCTTTTACTACATTCTCCAAAGATCTTCTTATTGACAAGTCATCATATTCACTCCTTCTCTTATTCGATCTCTGCAGCACACGACTGCCACCTTTTTAAAATCATTCTCTACTGCCCCTTTTGCAGGTATTCTTTCCTCCTCCTTCTTCCTGTACCGCCACGCACATTATCTGCTACTGAGATCTCATCATGTACACCTCAGAAGGACTGCTGGTGTCTTTCCCCTCTCCTCTCTACCACCACTGCCTTAGTTCAGATTCTCAGCATCTTTCACCTGAACAATTCTGCTAGCACGGGCCTCCCTGCCTTCAGTCCTGTCCTGCCCAAATCCATTCACTACATTACTTACAGGACTGTCTTTTGAAGAAAGCAAACCAGATCATGTCACTTTCAAGTTCAAATCTCAAATTAATAATTCAAAAGCTTTTACTTCACATAAAAACAGTGGTCTCGGCTCTTCCTGACTTTCCAGATTCATCTTCACATATCTAGAATTTTAATTATACTATAATTTTTGTCATATGATTAAAGCTCCTCACCCCTAACACTTACTGGTCAGTTCTTGCGTGCAGGGACAAAATTCCAGTCATCCCGTTATCTTCAATTTTAAGTGTTTGGCATTTAGTGGGGGTGGTGGTTAATTTTATATGTCAACTTGTCTGGGCTACAGTTCTCAGACATTTGGTCAAATGTTATTCTGGGTGTTTCTGTGAGGGTGTTTTTGGAAGAGATTTACATTTAAATCACTGAACTTTGAGTAAAGCACATGGCTCTCTATAATGTGGGTGGGCCTCGACAGTTGAAGTCCTGCCTAGAAAAAGGCTGACCTTCCCTGGAGCCAGAGGCAGCTCTCTAGCCAATCGCCTCTGGACTCTGCAGCTCTTTCCTGAGTCTCCAGCCTGCCAGTCTCCCCAGCAAATTTTGGACTAGCCAAGCCTCCAAAATTGCATGGGCCAATTCCTTAAAAAAAATCTCTGTGTGATACACACACGCACACGCACACACATACACACACACACACACACACACTCTCTCTCTCTCTCTCTGTTGGGCTCTGTTCCTCTGGAGAACCCTAACTAATAACACAGTGGGTAAGCAAAAAACGTTTTTCAAATTAATGAAATTAATGCCAGTTTTTTGTTCTATTTTATTTTCACGTAACTTACAAATAAATGTCTATGAGATTTATTTTGACATATTTTTATAAATCACCTATCAATTTTAAGTCAATATAAATGTGTTAAGTTAAAACAACATATACACAATATAGGAACTATAGAAACTTGAACACGTTAGGTTTCATGTTACAAATACTTTTAAAAGAAGAAAAAGCATTCATTAGCCAGGTTATAAAAACAGAATTGAAATCTCCAGTGATATCACACAGACAAATAATTTTTAATCACTCAAAATAACTTCCTAGATATTCACAGTACCTTAAAAAGAAAAGCATATCTAAATATTTTTTAACAGATGATATCATTTCTACTCTAGCCTTCAGAAAGGTGTTCCTACAGAAACTGAAAATATCCCTGAAACAGAATCCTTATGTGAGAAAATGGCATGGAAAAAAGCATATTGTTTATGATAGAAATAATTATTATGCCTGTTTTGTGAATGTTCATACAAATAAAATATTTAATAAAAATAATTTATACATATGTATAGATAAAATGATAATTTAATACAAAGTGAAATGAAGCCAGTTCCTGCCTAGTTATCTGCCAAGTCCTGAATTCAAGGTTCTCAGCTTCTCTTACAACAGAGGTAGGTGTTAATGATGTCATTACCTGCTGCAGAAGAAATAGGGGACCATGAACACAAGTCTTGGCAGAAAATAAACACCCTCTGAGTTTACCCTTAATTTAAAGTAAACAGAAAAATTAGTTTATAGAGTGTCTGTCCTATATAGCTCCTGCCCTAAAGGTGTAATCAGGATCTTTATTTCTAGTGTTTTCAGCTGTATTCCAGAAATAAAGGCTAACAACCTCTATTCTTAAAAAAGCACGAATTAAAACTGTGTACATAAGGCAAAAATCATCAGTCAGTAAGCTAAAAATTATTACATTGGTATTATATAAGATATGTATAATGATACAATGAACTTTTAGTATTTTCTAATTGTAAGATTATAATATTTTATCTTGAACCCTAAACAGCTGTTATTTTATACCTGGAGAATCTATCTTTAAAGAGATGAAGATAGAGTACCACCTTAGAAAAGTTAAAACTTGACATCTACTTTAACACCAGTTAAGACAGTACTTAGAGTCAAGGAACACTGGGACAGAATTTGCTCATCACTTTTGTACCCTGACAGGATAGAACCTGTCCATGTAAATTTAACTCTCACCTTGTCAAGTTGATCTTGAAGACTAGTGGATGCTTTATAACCAAGCTGTAACAGCATTGCTTCTGCAGCATTTTTTTTGGCTATCTTTTTATTAGGTCCTGTTCCAGTAGCAACTTCATTGCCTACCTTGACCTGGTAAGATTAAAGTAAGAAATTAATGATAGCTGCTTTGGTAACAAACCTTAACACCATAAAGCAACGTGTTCTGCTCTCTAGCATTCAAAAATATAAAGTTCAGTCGATAATAAAATTGGCAATTAAGATCCCTTTTATGTAAAATATATATGAATATATACATGGAGAAAAGTATGGAAACATGGTCCTCAAAATGTCAGTGGGGGTTATCTCAGGATGACAGAATCTTAGAAGATTTTTAGTTCCTTACATATTTCTATATTATTTGATTTTTAAACAATAAACTTGTATTATTGATATAAGCATAAAAATAAAATTCACATTGTAGAGAGTTGATTACGACTACATTTAGTATTCTTAATAAACTGAAAAGGCTGAAATTCATGCTGCTGCCACTTAAAATAATATAAAATGGGCAGAGGACCTGAATAGACATTTCTCCAAAGAGGACGTGGAGATGGCCAAGAGGCAAATGAAAAGATGCTCAATATCGCTAATCATGGGGGAAATGCAAATCAAAACCACAATGAGCTATCACCTCACACCCGTCAGAATGGCTATCATCAAAAAGAACACAAATAACTAATGTTGGCGAGGATGTGGAAAAAAGGGAACCCTCCTGCACTGTTGGTGGGAATGTAAATTGGTGCAGCCGCTGTGGAAAACAGTGTGGAGGTTTCTCAAAAAAACTAAAAACAGAATGGGGGAGAGGGATAAATTGGGAGACTAGGATTGAGATATACACACTACTATACAAAAACTGGATAACTAATAAGGACCTACTGTATAGCACAGGGAACTCTACTCAAAACTCTGTAATGACCTATATGGGAAAAGAACCTAAAAAAGAACGAATATATGTATATGTATAACTGATTCACTTTGCTGTACCCTAAAACTAACACAACATTGTAAATCAACTATACTCCAATAAAAATTATTTAAAAAAAAAAAAAGAACTACCATATGTCCCAGCAATTCCACTCCTGAGTATATATCCGAAAAAAACAAAAACACTAATTCAAAAAGATACATGTACCCCAGTGTTCGTAGTAGCATTGTTTACAACTGCCAAGATATGGAAGCAACCTAAGGGTCCATCAACAGATGAATGGATAAAGAAGATGTGGTATATACACACAATGGAATACTACTCAGCCATAAAAAGAATGAAATTCTGCCATTTGAAACAACTTAGATGGACTTGGAGGGTATTATGCTAAGTGAAATAAGCCAGGCAGAGAAATACAAATACTGTATGATGTCACTTATATGTGGAATCTAAAAAATACAACTAGTAAATATAACAAAAAAAGAAACAGACTTACAGAAAACAAACTAGGGGGGAGAGGGAGGAGGGGAGAGGCAATATAGGGGTAGGAGATTAAGATGTACAAGCTACTATGTATAAAATAAGCTACAAGGACATACTGTACAACACAGGGAATATAGCCAATACTTTATAATAACTAAAATTGTGAATTATTGTATTGTACACCTGTAACTTACATAATATTGTACAATAACTATACGTCAATAAAAGTCTTTAATCCAAAAAATAAATTTTAAAAATGATATCGTTTACAAAGGTTTACATTAAATAGTTCCTGAAGGCAATTAATATATAAAGGTTAGTACAATACTGTGGTTAAGAACAAAGACTTCCAAGTCAGATTTAGTTGAAATCCAACTCTACTACTTCCTAGCTGCATGAACTGATTCAAATTATTTACTATCTCTAAGCCTCAGTTTTTTCATCAGTAAAAGAGGGATAATACAATGACCTAATAGTGTTGCTTTGAAAATTAAACACAAAAATGTATGTAAACTACAGTGTATGTTACAGTATGTGAGTATAACTGCTCAATAAATGGTAGCTTTTTATCATTAGAACTATTCCACAGTTACCTTTTGTGAACACTTGATGTACACATGTATATATGTACATCAACATATTTAAATATACATCAGTCATTTTATATCCACGTGTACATTTCCTGAGTTGGGTAATGATTTTTTAGACTTGCATGTACTGAGATAATACAGATATAAAAAGTAAATTAGAAAACAAAAAAGGAAAGAATTACAAGGAGAAATAGAAAATACACAATGAGAGTGGAATTTGTTTTTATATGTTGTTCTCAGTAAGTGAGAGAAGCAGACAAGAAGATAATCACAATTTTGGAAATTAAACAATCTAAATAATCTATGGGCAAAGAAGAAATCTCACCGGAAATTAGAAAATATTTTAATAATAATGGAAATACAATATATCAAAACTTGAAGGATGTAGCTAAAAGAGTGTCTAGAAGAAAATAAATAAGCCATAAAAGCTTAGAGAGGGCTTCCCTGGTGGCGCAGTGGTTGAGAGTCCACCTGCCGATGCAGGGGACACGGGTTCGTGCCCCGGTCTGGGAAGATCCCACATGCCGCGGAGCGGCTGGGCCCGTGAACCATGGCCACTGAGCCTGCGCGTCTGGAGCCTGTGCTCCGCAACGGGAGGGGCCACAACAGTGAGAGGCCCGCGTACCGCAAAAAAAAAAGCTTAGAGAAAGGCAGAAAAGTAATAAGCTAACCATCCATCTCAAGAAGTGATTAACAGCAAAATAAACCCAAAGAAAATAGAAAAATAGAGACAAGAGCAGAAATTAAGGAAATATAAAACAAAGTACAACAGAGAAGTTCAAAAAGCTTAAAGTTGGTTCCCTGAAAAGACTAATAAAATGATAAACCAAAGGTAATACTGATCACGAAAAAATAAGACACAAATAAGAATGAAAATGGGAGATTACTATAGCTTCTGTAGCATTACAAAATAATAAAGGATACTGAATATTTCAGCTAACATTTTTTGACTATTTACATAAAATGGAAAAATTCCTAGACAATACAAATTACCAAAACTGGCAGAGAATAAACTCTTAGCTATATAGATC
Source organism: Orcinus orca (assembly GCF_937001465.1). NCBI lineage: Eukaryota > Metazoa > Chordata > Mammalia > Artiodactyla > Delphinidae > Orcinus > Orcinus orca. Next base: position 17,576,157 of record NC_064575.1, read on the forward strand.
TATAACTACTAAAGAAATTAAAACCACAATTAAAAACTTTTCCACAAAGAAAACTTCTGAGAGCTTCTCCAGCAAGTTCCACTCAACATTTAAGGAAGAATAATGCTTATCTTACAAAAATTCATCCAAGAATAAAAAAAGAGGAATCAAGTCCCCAATTATTCAGTGAGGCATCACTTTGGTTCCAAAATCCAACAAGTATAAGAAAAAAATTTTACAGACCAGTTTCACTCATGAACATAAATGCTAGTTTAAACCATATAATAGTACATTGAACAAAGCAATATTAAAAAGAAGAAAAATTGTGACTAAGTTAGGTTTATTCCAAAAATGCAAGATAAGTCTAACATTCGAAACTCAAACAAAATCAATGGAATCTGCTATATTAATCAGTTGAGGAGACAAATCATATGATCACCCTAATAAATGAAGCAAAAGCATTTGCTAAAACTCAACATTCATTCATGATAAAAATTCTTAGCAACTAGGGAAGGAAGAGAACTCAAAGTTCTGAAATTAGAAACAAGACAAAAATGCCCTCCATTTTTACTAGTATTTAACATTTTACTGCAAACCCTGGACATAGCAATAAGGCAAGTGAAATAAAAGGTTTAAGAATTAGAAGTGTAAGAACAAACTGTCATTACTTGCAGAAATAATATTTACAGAGGAAATCCAAGAAAATGTATGGGTAAACTATAAGAATTTATGAAAGTACAAGTTCTTGTATAAAAGACAGTATACAAAAGCCAACTGCCCTTGTATAGTCCATCAACGATTAAGTAGAAAATGAAAAATATTAAAAGATACAATTTCTATTAAACAAAAATCAAATATCTGTGATGTTTAAAATCTTTACACATAAAACAATACACATTATTGAGAAATATTAAGATAAACCTAAAAGAGGTATGTCATTCTCATGCATTGAAGACTCAATATTATAATATCAATTTTTTCAAACTGACCTATAAATTCAATAAATTCCCATCAAAATCCCACACATATTTTCACAATATTTGACAAAATATTCCAAAATTTACATGGAAATGCAAGGTGCAAAGAACAGCCAAGATCCTTTTGAGGAAGAACAAGGTGGGGGCATTATTCTTCGGGATGTCTAGACTTACTATAAAATTCACATCAGGGAAAAGAGAGATAAACTTGACTGCCTTAAAATGAATTACTTCTATTCCTCAAAAAGTATCATTAAAAAAGGAAGAGTCAAGTCACAGCACAAGAGAAGATATTTGAAATGCCATATAACTGCAAAAGGTTCACATTTCCAGAATATATAATAGATTCCTCTAAATCAATTTTTTAAAAAAAAACAGCTGAAAAATGAGCAAGAAAGCTGAACAGGCAATCTATATCTGAAATTTTGAATTGTTTTATCAAATGTCACTGCAATTCGTTTAAAAAAAATTAGAAAACTTCAATAGCTTCATGTCACTTTAATAAAATTTCACGACGACACCTATACTGGGTACTATCAATGAATGGCTATGTGATACAACTAAAACTAGTTTTCAGATACAATGTATGATAATTCTACACATATTTTTCTTTTCTGGCTTTTGTGTGTAATCATAACATTTGTTATTTCACTTGTGTCAGAACATATAGATTTCCATCTGGTATCCACACATGTGTACTGTTTGCCATTTATTCTTACACAATTATTGAGATTTTTATTTGTATTACTATTTCCATCACTACTTTTAAGCTTCAGTGAACCAGCTCCTTTTAAGGAATTAGGGATATGCAACACAGGGCTTAAAAAAAAACTTAATTATAAATAATGTCCAAATTATATGACAAAGAACTGCACTTTCTAAACAGAGTATAACTCAAGATGAACTAAATGACATACTTCTTGCAGTATATGAGACACTGAAAATGTACTCATTATAGAATCTCTGTAACAACTATCACAAATCTTATAGTTCAGATCTGTGCAATGTTTTTGAAACATTTCATTGCTGCTTCTCCTGAAACCAGAAACCACCACATTATGACAAATCAGCAAGTAGTCTATGGACCCCACTCAGAAGCACTGATCTAGTGCTGTTCACGGCATATCCTTGGAGCTGGGTGAACACACACACCTCCCACATCTGTTGGCCTGCACCTGACCCGATGTATCAAGGCCTTGTGTGTCCTTGAGTCCCTGGCAAGAGCCAGCCTCTGCTACCTGTTGTTTTTTCCAGTGCTTGGTTTGTTCCCCAGCTTCACCAGACCCTGTGTTGTTGCTGGAATGCATGCTAGCTAAAAGATTAGGCCAGCTACGTCAGAAGCTTCCTCTACTGCTCTGAGGGTCACAAGACTTGCCAAAGTAAATGGCAGCAAAAGATAACTGAGCAGCGAAAGATGTTTCATCTGTTTTCACAAGCTATATAGGTCTTGTCATTCTCATTCAAATCTTCTGCTGCTTCATCCCTAAGTCTCATTTACCTGTCCAGGCCTGAGGCCCTCTGGCTCCAGGTTCCTGCTCTCGGGCCATGGGGTTCCCATCACAGCATTCACCTTAAATCTATGTCTGCTGGCTTTCCGTCTGACCTACTCTGACACCTCAAGACTTATTTCCAGAACAGGTGCTTCCAGATTCATTTTTCCCATTCACCCACCCCTTGTCTGACACAAGTTTTTACAGTTGCATGGTTCAATAGCTTGTGAGTAGTTGGTTACCCCAGAGTTATTTGTTACTATTGAAAAAGACCACTGTGCTAAAGGACTTTGATTCCCTGCCAGCACTCACAGTGGTCACTCAAAAAAAAGAAATCACTGCATTATAAAAGTCAAGTAAGTATGTAAGTAAATTTCCAAAAGTCATCTTCCTACAAAGCTCACAAATTTTATAACTATTGTAAGACTTTTACATTAAAATGCTAATTTTTCTGCAAAGAAGCTCAATTATTTTGCTACGCAATAAATTTAAGACAGACAGATTTTTTGTCTTTAAACAAATCATTTAAATTAATCAAGTCATCTGGACTTCCTGGCATTCCAGTGGTTAAGACTCCACGCTTCCATTGCAGGGGTCACGGGTTTGATCCCTGGTCAGGGAACTAAGATCCCACGTGCCACACAGCACAAAAAAAAAACAAAAAAAAACCCAAGATACTATTTAAAAAAAATTTATTTTTAATTAATCAAGTCCTCAAAAAACCAACGAAAAAATTCTAAAATAGCATTTACCAAAAACTTAATTATCTTTCACTGAGTCACAAATGAAATTTCCTTTACATATATTTTTTAAAATCTGGAGATCTTAATCACAGGTTGAAAAATTAACATCATACGACACATAATAACAGAACGTGCTGATATACAATTTAGTTATCGTTATTTTCTCTTGAAAAATTAAAATATGCCTCCCCCCCAAAAAAAAAAAAAAACTTTAAGAAATTTTCTCTGGACCTAAATACCCAAATAATGTCATCAGAGATTTTCCTTTACCTAGCAATCAATACAAGTAACTACATCCATTTTATAACACACATTTGTTTGTGGGGATTTTCTGGTGATAGATAAATATGAGCGCATTATCTTTAGAGAGTTTACTTCCACATTCAATTATAACGAATGATAACATTGTTTAAGTAGTTTATACAAAAGCCTTTACTTTGATGAAGTTGCTGCAATACTGTAATGAATCCACTGGGGCTTTCAGAAGAAGGAAAAAACAATATGAATTCAGTGTGAAAACATTTAGAAGTACAGCCAAATGTTCCTGTTTGACTAGAATGTTTATGAATACCCATAAAATGGAAGCTCGCCTAAGATATTTTAAATTCCTCTTTCAAAAGGGGTACTCAATATACTCCACAGGAAAGGAATTGTTTAATAAAGTCAAAGCCAGCTTGTTATTCCTGACACAGGTCTAAAATGTAGGGGATTTTTTTTTCCCCTCAAGTTTTGGAGTTCAAAGAATATTTTCTATAATTCTTTAAAGTCAAGAATGTAAAAAGAAAACCGGTGCACATGTTTAACAAAGTGAAAATACTGGAACCACACTGTTGCGGGTCCCAGTGACATCCAGACAATAATGTGTTCACAAACCCCAGAAGAATTCCCCCTCTCTGGATATCTAAGTTCCCAACCGTGGTTTACCTGTAACTACATCATAAGTTTATGTCGCCAACAAAAGCCTAACATACTAGCTCTCAATCAGGCAGGCAGCAAATATACCTCACATGTTTATGAAGGCCCTACTACATACATACCGCCATACTGGGTACTGCGAGATAAAGCAACGGGATTACAAATTAGGAAGGAAGGTAAAATTTAGACATGCACGAAAGTTAATCAACATGAGATACACTATTTGAGTCCAGAACGTTTGCCATGGGTCAGCACTTAATTAACTTCTGTTGATTGCAACTGGGTTCTATTACAAATGAGAGCCACAGGTTTGACTGGAAAAAGGTTCTCTGACAAGCCTATTATAACAGAAACAGTTGGGACAATGAGAATTTAAACACAGACTGGGCGTGAGATGATTCTAATGAACCATGCCTAATGTAAGAAATGGTAAGAAAAACTTCCATATGTTTTAGAGATACACACTAAGTACGTAGGCTAAAATGACATGTGGTTAGAAAGTAGCTTTAAAATACTTCAGGAAAAGAAGGAAAGGAGGGTGGGAGGAAGGGAGGAAACAAAAACTGATGGCCAAAGCCCAGTACAGCAGAAATCATAATTGCTGGCTTTGGATGATGGGCATTTTCCCTAAGATGCCATTACACTCTTCCATTATACTATTTTTTAAAGCATACTATCAAATATATCCACCTTTGGCTATGTTTGAAATTTTCATAACAAAAATGAAAAGTTTCTGTGATACCGGGGCTTGACTTGGCAAATGAAGGTGGACAGGTATAGGATTTAAAACGAAGGAGGGCATTTTAGGTCTTCTCCCTCATTCTCAGTCCCCACCCATCGACCAATACACCAGCAACCATTCTTCAATTTTCTTGGCTTCACAACGCAGCAGTTAAGTCTCTCAGCAATTCCGAGTTCCTCAGTTCTCACCACAGTTAGGTAGCCGGCTAGCTCCCTTTTCCTAATTTATCTAATAACCCAAAAGCCCGTGCTCTTGGCCCTGTTCCACATACTACGTCCACCCTTCTAAATTTTGTTTCTAATTCCATCTGTCTTTTATTCCCAGTAGTTAATAGACTCCAGCTGCAAATTGCAACACATTAAGTTACAGATAGGCATTCCCAGTGATGAACTCTGTGTGAGCTCACAGCCCCTTAGAAACGCATACTATCTATTCTAACACGTCCTTGACACTTGAATGTTTCAACCAAGTGGGTAGATGGGCCTGGAGGGAATGAACACTTTAAATGTAAACAGTTTTATTACCTTCTACTATTAATTCCTAGTTTTCATTTCCACCATATCTCTATTCCAGCTTCAGGATTTCTAAATTTTTTCAATAGCTAAAAAAATCTTTTAATATAAAAGTTAGAAATACCTGCATCACAAATTCCCGACGTCGAGGCATTCCTCTTTCTGAAAGCAAAACGTAATCTGGTTCCTTTTCCTTTTTGGCCTGTTGAATTTGAGCCAGGCGGCTAATGGGGTTCATTCCTTGACCATATTCTGGTCCAGCCTAAAAAAATTTAAGAAAAATTTTCAAAACATAAGACCTGCTTTTAAAACTTGTTATTAGATCCTTAAAGAAACCATGGTTCTCACCTCCTCCCCTGCACCCCAAAACTCTGTCTGAAATAAAGGAAAATTTATAAAGGAAAATTAGAAAATGGATCTGAAACTAGGCTTCTATAGGATTCAGGGCTCAGAAGTATTATTGATAAGTTGGTCAACTATCCTTTTAAACTCTTTAATGCAGTAGGAGTTGCTTCACAACTTCTATTCATCAAAAAACACCAAAAAGAATGTAAGAAGACAAGCCATGAACTGGGAAGAGATATTTGAAATACATGTAAGTTAAAAAAAAGATATACCCAGTATCCAAAATATATTTTTAAAAACTCCTAAAAAGTATTAAGAAAAAGACCATCTAAAATAAAAATGGGGAACTCCCTGGTGGTCCAGTGGTTAGGACTCTGCTTTCACTGCCAAGGGCCTGGGTTCTATCCCTGGTGGGGGAACTAAGATCCCGCAAGCCATGAGGTGTGGACAAAAAAAAAAAGTGTTAAAATAAAAATGGGCAGGACTTCCCTGGTGGTCCAGTGGCAAAGGATCCACCTGCCAATGCGGGGGACGTGCACTCGATCCCTGGCCGGGGAATTAAGATCCCACATGCCATGGGTCAACTAAGCCCGCACGCCACAACTACTGAGCTTGCATGCCTCAACTAGAGAGCTCGTGTGCGGCAAACTATAGAGCCCACTCGCTCTGGAGCCCATGCGCTCTGGAGCCCACACACCACAACTAGAGCAGCCCACGCCCACAACTAGAGAGAAGCCCACGTGCCACAACAAAGAGCCCACGCACTGCAATGAAAGATCCTGCATGCCTCAATGAAGATCCCACCTGCCGCGACTAAGAGCCAATGCAGCCAAAAATAAATAAATAAATACTTCTAAAAATAAAAGAAAAATGGGCAAATGAGATGAACAGATACTTAACAGAAGAAAAAAAAACATATAAAAAGATAATCCATCTCATTAAGACTCAGAAAATGCATATTAAAACCACAGTGAGACACTATTTCATACCTATCAATTTAGCAAAAGAAGTCCAACAGCCTCAACTGGTGAAGGTGGGGAGTAACAAAAACTTACACAGTGCTGGTCATAATATAAACTGGAACACAGTTTGGCAATGCCTAGTAAAGCCAATAAATAACCCACTCCTCAGTAGCCTCTTCAACTAGAAAACTGTTACCCAAATGTGCTAGCTCATTTGTATGGGAATATCCACAGCTGCATTATTTGAAATAGCAAAAAAAGAAAAACTGGAAATAACCTAAACATTCATCTATAAAAGAAAAAATAAATTGTGGCATGTTCATACAATGGAACAGCATATAACAGTGAAAATGAATTAAGTATTGCTACATACATCAAGATGAATGAATTTAAGAAAAACATGTTAAGTGAGAAAAGCAAGCACAGAAGAATATGTAAAGTATGATATAATTTATATAAAGCCCATTAAAACTACAAAACACTGGTGAAATTAAATAAGATCTCAGTAAGTGGACAGACACACGTGAATGGATCAGCAGACGCAATATTCTTAAAATGCTGATTCTCTTCAAACTGATCTATCAATCAAATCTATCAAATCAATCAAAATCAATCTGTCCACCCCAATCAAAACCCCAGCATGTGCTTTTGGGTAATAATTAATAAGCCAATACTTAAAATTCATATGGAAATGCAAAGGACAAATAACCAAAACAACCTTGAAAAAAGAACAAAGTTGGAGGAATCAGACTACCTGATTTCAAGATTTATTATAACGCTATAGTAATCAAGATAGTATGTGTGGTACTGGCAGAAAGACAGACAAAGAGATCAATGAAACAGAACAGCATCCAGAAGTACATCCACACATATATGGTCAACAAAGGTGCAAGAGCCATTCAGTGGAGAAAGGGTGGTCTTTTCAACCAATGGTACTGGAACAATTGGATATTCACATGTAGAAAAGAACCAAAACTTCAATCCATACCTCACACAAAAGTTAACTCAAAATGGTTCATAGGCTTAAGTGTAATATCTAAAACTAAAACTTCCAGAAGAAAATATAGGGGAAATTTTTCTGGTTTCGTTAGGTAACAATTTCTTAGATACAACACCAAAATCACATTCAATAATAATAATGATAATAAACTGAACTTCGTCAAAATTAGTAACTTCTGTACTTTAAAAAGGACAAGCCACAGGCTTGGAGAAATATTTGCAAACCACATATCTGATTAAAAAAAACTTGTACCCAGAATGTATAAAGACCTCTCAAAATTCCGTAATAAATTTATATTTTAAAGGTATTATTTGTTATTTAAATTATTACTTAAAACTTTTTAAGCGAGCAAAAGCTCTGAACAACACTTCATCAAGCTTCATGTGCTACTGCATATACAAAAAAATGCTCTATCATTAGTCACTAGAGGAATCTGAACCAAAATGAGATATCAATATGCATGTATTTGAACAACTGAAATTTAACTATACTATGTGTTAGAAAGGATGTGCAGATACTAGAATTCTCACGCATGGCTGCTGAGAAAACAAAATGGTTCAATCACTTTGAAAAACTATTGGCAGTTGCTCAAAATGTCGTATACCTACTAAATGACCACACCACTCTACTCCTAAGTATTTACCCAAGAGAAAAAAAAGCATATGCCCAGAAGACTTAGACACAAATGTTCACAGCAGCTTTATTTTTAATAGCCCCAAATTAGAAGCATCCCAAATATCCAACAAAGAGTGAATGGATAAACAAATTATGGTATATCCATTCAATGTAATACTACTTAGCAACAAAACAGAACCAACAATTAATGGCTGTGACAACATGGATGAATTTCTAAATTATTACACTGAGTGAATGAAGCCAGTCAAAAAAAGAGTGGTTGCTTGGGAAGGTGAGGGGATTCCAAAGGGGAATGAGGAAACTTTGGGGAGCAATGGATAGGTTCATTGTCTTGACTGTGGTCATGGTTTCACAAGTGTATACATATATCAAATCATATCAAATAGTATGCTTTAAATATGTACAGTTCACTGTATGTCAATTACACCCCAATAAAGCTATTTTAGAAACCAACCAAATACCATTTTCCAGAAAAACAAACATGTAGTAAAACTGTAAGATTAGGAAATATTAAACACAAAACTAATGATGGCAGGTTACCTAAGGGAGGTGGTATCAGGATGTGACAGAAGAGGGTATACAGATAGCTTCAACCTTACCGAGAAATGTTCTATATTCAAGCTGGGTGGTAGGTTTTACTTACTCTTACTTAGTATGCTTTTTAACTTACATACACATCCTATATAAACCTTTTAGAAGGCACTCTATTTTTAACTTTATATAAGGTAATGTTTATGAATAAAACTTGATAAAAGCTTTTTTTTTTAAGTTTATGTATAGCCTTTTTAGTGGCTTCTAAAAGGTTTAAAAACAAACAAAAAATAAACCTTTGCAAATCAAATATTTTTTTCTGCATGCAAACTAACTTTCTTCATATATTATTCCTAGAAATGAAGGTTTGCATGTCATATGGTCAGCACTTTATATCCACCTGTGAAAATTTACTCTAAAACAGGTATTAGAGACAAGGGTAATCACTAAGTTACAGTTTATATATGTTACACTAAACTCACAGAAGAGCCACTATATAGTCTTAGCTTTTCCTGTAGTTGTTGAGTCTCGACCATATCTAGCTTGGTGCCGCAGGTACAGCCTCTAAGTCAGATCCTGCAAGGTCCTTTAAATTATGTTTTGGGGATTTGGGGTTTTACCCAGAGAACAATGAGAAATTACTAAAAGATTTTAAGTAGAGGCATGACATGATCTGATCAGTATTTCTAAAAGACAACCCTTTTAGAAAGATCTTTTGATGTCAAAAGTACTTGTAGGAAGAAGGCCAATTAAAAACCTACTGTAGTAGTTCTGGCAAGACATGACTGTGAGTTGGATCAAAAGGGTGGCAGGGAATGGAAAGAAATGGACCAACTTAGGAAATATTTAAGTGATGGAATCAATAGGGTTTGATGATTGACTCTATACAAGGAGGTGGAGAGATGTTAAAAATGACTCCCAGGATTCTGTTTCAGCAGCTGCATGGGGATGCCCGTCACTATGATAAGGAATATGCAGGAGGAGGAAGAGGTTCAGAAGGGAACGCGATGAGTTTTGGACAGAGTTTCAGGGGCCTGTGAACTATTAAGTGAGAGGCCCAATAGGCAGTGTCGAGCACAGAAGAATATTTGGGAATCATCTATATAAGGACTGAATTGAAGCCCCAGAAGTATGAAGAGCAGCCTAGGAGAGAGTAAGAGAGGGAAAAGACTGAGAACTTCAATACTGCAATAGTTGGGTAGAGGGGGAGAAGAAAGAAAAGGAAAATTTTAGCTTTCGATAAAATATTGGTTTCTACTTCTACTTACATACCAAGAAAATGAAAAAAATATATATTGTAATAGAAGTATAGAAGGACTGATGAGAAAAGACAAATACAGATAATAACCCGTAAGTCTAAGATTGAGATGCCAATGAAAAGGTAAAGGGAAGCTCTTGGGTCTCGCACTAGAAGATGTCCATGAAGATGGTCACATAAACATGTACTTCCAACGGTATGTTGTCTTTATTCCTGTTTAATTTGCCTATTTTATAAGAATGTCTGTAGGTTCCAAAGATGTTGTTGATACAGATTCCAATGACAAAGAACCAGATGCATAAATCCAATCAGAGAATAATGGAGTTCTGAGAACATTAAGAATGGCTGGTTTCTTCCCTTGACTGAAATTAACTACTAGCACCCTTGAAAATGAAGTTATTCCTTGGATAGCAAGTCTTAGATTATCATTCTACAAACCAGTAAGGACAGTCTTATTCAGAAAACTTTATCTCCAACATCAGAAAACCTTCTTTGAGTCCTCGTCTTATAGAAGAGAAGCTACATTAAAGAACAGAATCTAAACCCAAAGACACCATCAGGGCAGTATTACATTTTAACAAGGTGACTCTGTAGAGTAAATTAAAATCCAAAAGGAGTTCACAACCAACCAGTTTCAAATGGGCACTGGCATCAGATGTGACTGGACCTGAAACCTGACTCTGCTCTGTGATCTTAGGGAAGTTTCTTAAACACCAAGAACCTCATCTGTAAAATGGGGATAATATCTACAGCACAGAGTGATTATGAGGATCAAATGAGACAATGTGATAATTTCATTATTCTAAATAAAATCAAGGTAAATCATCAACAGCTATTTTCTCTACTTCTATTGCATAATAAGGAATGGTAGACCCTAGATGCAGAAGACATTTAGGGAAGTGACTAAAATGCTGAAAACCAAGACACCGTCCAAGCTGAAGTGGAAGGTCTGATCGTACTCAAAACTCTCTAGATTCCAACTCATTGTATGCATGCTGCTTTCTCAAAATAACCTTACATTTCAGAGAATATCTACAGACTTTAACATAAGACAGATATGGTACAAGAAACTCCAAGTGTGATGTATGTGAGGAAAATTGCAGGGGGCGAACCAAATCTGGGACTGGGAGAGGTTCAGAGAAGACATCCCTGAAGAAGTCAAGTTTAAGCTGAGATCTAAATGATGGATAGGAAGAAAGTTCTAGAATAACATGCTTATATACTGGAGGTAGTAGCAAATTATTTTTAAAATTCAAAACGTTTCTCCCCCCCGTTTGTGGAATAACATTTAAACAATACTCTTGCTTTTAATGGCTATGGTTAAAAGTAACAAGAGTTATATTTATATTCTACTATAAAAAGTGATAGATCTTTTCTAGACTAAAGGCTTATTATTCTTCATTTATTAAGATCAGATTTAGTTTAATAGATTAGGTGGAGGTTAATGTGACCAGTTTTGCACTGCCATTCTGATGCAGAGCACTGTTCTTCCATCATGGAGAAGCTATAGATTTTATATGTATAAAGATTTAGGAAAACAGACCATGGATACATTCATGCACATATAAAATGTGAATAGAATTAGATACAAAATAACAATAGCTAATATTTATTGAGTACTTATTATTTGTATTGTTAATAAATATTTAATAATAATGACTAATGCATTCTATGTATTATTTCAAGTAACACATAACAATCCTGAGAAGCAAGTTCAATTATTATTCCTACTTTATAAATAGAGAAGTGAAAAGTTAGGTAACTTGCTCAGGTCACAAGGATTCACACTCCAAGGTCATTTTCTGACTCTGATGGCCATTTTCTTAACAACCATATCCTACTCCCTGACCATGTGGTTAGAGCATATAAATGAAAGCCAGTCCTCAAAACCACTATGACTCATGAGGAGTGGATCTATTTGGTGTTTATTTTTAGTCTACCTTGCAGCACAACGTAGAATGCTATTTCAGGAAATGCATAATCTACAGCCTCTCAGTGAAGTAATGACAGTATTCAGTAAAAAGAACAAGTATTTATGTAGCTGTTTATACAGGTATTTATGTATTTATGTAAATATGTCTGCATGTATTTTTAAATAAAGCAAAGGTACAAAAATCTAAAACCTACAGAAATATTTCAATTGTACCACTGCAGGATCTAAACAAAAGAAATCCATCAAAGATAAAATGTACTTCACTTCCGTCACCCTTGATGCTCTGAAGAAGTCTGCTAAATACGCGAGGCTGAGCTAGCCGCTCATGCGCTGGCAGTGTAAGGCTTTCTCTGGGAGCAGAGCTCTCGCTCCATTCACGTCACACACGCTGGGTGTCTGCAGGCACCGTTCTGTGCTAACTGCTAATTCATCTCACTCCTCTGACCTCTGCCTTTTTTTTTTTTTTTTGGTTAACGTAAATAAAATCTGATTCAGTAAAAGAAAGAGTTACAACACCTTGAAAAGCTGTGTGCTCTCTTTGACACGGTATTCATGCCTGAAAGAATAGAAACCAAATCGCCCCGCTGACCTCCTAGGGCTGCTACGGGGATTAAATGAGATAAAGCATGTGAAGTGCTGGGACCATGTCTGGCGCACTGAGCGCTTTCTATTTACTGGCTGCTTCTGCTGTCATCAGTGTGAGGATTACTCATATGATTATGACTCTGCATCCAACCCCCATGTCCTGAAATCCTAAGCAGTCACCATACAGCAGTGTGGTCTGCAGAAAGAACACTGGGTTACAGATCAGTAGTTCAGGCTGCTGCACACAATAGGTGAATACAAGTGAGCAAATTCTTTGAACATGTCTCATAAGACCTTATTTGTAAAATGAGGGGTAACACCTGCCTTACAGAATCATGATGAGAATTTTACCAAAGGTAATCATGAATGGGAAAGTATTTTTTAAACCATAAAAAACTATAACTATTTAAGGTATTATTATTTCATGAACAAACACAGGTATACAAGTGTCTAAAAGCAAAACAGAATTGTTATTCATTTATAGACACATGTCCAACCCTGATTTTGGGACTGTTTATACCCCACAGGTTTAAGTGCCTGGCCTATGAAAAAACTTTTAGCTACAGATACTATAACGTTTACATAGTAAAACTAACGTTCACAAGCATATACTTACCTTTACTATTGTTTTAGGGCGTTTTTTAAAAAACAGTTTTGGCTTTTCAACCACAGGAAGAGGTGGAAGTTTCTTAAGCTCCTGCAGGACAGTGGTTGCAGCACGTTTCTTGGATAGTTTTTTGCTATTTCCCTCTCCTTCTGCAGAGAACTCTCCCACTGACACCCGAGTAACAAAGCTTTTCATATGTGGTGGTCCACTTTCTTTAATAACCTATTGAATGTAAGTAAAATATTCAGTACAGGCACTTAAGATGTGTTCTTATGGCATGAATCTTTCTTAATGTTCATATCATAATCAGGATTGAAATTATTAAGAATTATGCCAAAATCATAGATTCCTTCAATAAGGCTATTACGAAGTCATTATACAGGGGCTATTCATTGATGATACTTACGATGCCTAAAGGAACTGAATTTGAAAAAACAGAAATCTAAATAAACACATTCAATTCATGGTCAAAATTGTGTTTTACTAGCTTAAAACAGGCAATTCTAATTATGGTTACCCTGTTTCTTATGGAACAGAAAATTGAGAACATAAAACATACCGTATTACATTAGGTACACAGGCCATCCAGAATGATAATTTGCATATAACTGTGTACATATCTTTCTCCTCTGTAAGTTACTGGAGTGCCAGGAGTTTTATAACCCATCCTGCATATGGAAGCTTCTCAAAAACAGGTTATGTATGAAAAATAATCTAATTTTGATGGAGACCTCAACAAAGGCTGATTACAAAAAGGAATGTTTACGCTCTGTGACGTGACCTTAAATAGGTAAGTAGATATGCCATAGAAATACCTAACTTTCTAGAGTAACGGATTATGAATCTGTCTGCTACAAATGTTCCTAAATCCTGAATTAATGTGCTCTTTTTAAACTATACCAGTTTTTGGAGGAAAAATGCCTTCCAAAACCTGAGTGCTTTATAGTCTCCTTCAAAAGTCTGACCTAAAAAAAACAAAAATACCCTATTTAAATAGTTTACCGTTGAACATTATATTAAAAATCTGTCTTCTAATATTGGACACCAATTAGGAAAACATACAATATCTCAATAATCCAATATTATTGGGGATAAGGAATTTATGATAAGCATACTTTCCAAGTAATTTAAGTTTACAAGTTGAAACACCAAAACTGTTTAACCACTTTGATGGACATCTTCCTCAATTAAAATATATACATATATACTTTACTGACTAAATATTTAACCTTTTATTGTTCACATTAGATCATCATTATGAACATCAGATATTCTATACTATACTATATTGATGTCTCTAAGGACATCTAAGACTTTTAAAACTGTTCCTCTTCACTGTAGCCTTTAAAAGGCCCCATCTTCCAATGACTTTGGAGTTATATGCAATTACTTTTGATAGGTTTTCCATATTTTCCCTATCATTTCTTGCTGGGACCAACAGGCCCTCAAGTACATTCTCTTCCTGCTTTCCTCATTTTGCTGCCTTTAATCTCTACGGACTGAGAAATCAGATAACCCAACTTGTTAGGACTGTGTCTAAGAAAGCAAACAGGTTCCCAGTCGAGGTAAGTAGATCCTGCCAGTGAGAGGAAAATGTGGGAGCTTTCTAGTTGGCAAACATCACATAATTTGAAGGAAGATAGATACTCATCAACTGTTTCAGCTTATTTCCTGGGTTTGGCCTATTTTCTAGATATTTGAGTTGCAAAATTAGTGACCTCTTAATAAAGGAGGTATTATAACAATTTAACATTTTTTCTCTTTTAAATGTCACACAATTTTGAAAATATTTTGTGACATTTATCTAGCTGTAAACTAAAGAGCTGCTTAATTACTTCTTGGTGACTTATTAGTAAAGGTTAAATTTAAACATATTTTGGCCTCCATAAATTTAGAAGAAATTAGATATTAATATATACATGTCACTAAATATTAACTATACTGAATATTTTCAATGTGATCTTATCAAAAACACCAAGTCTTATAGGTTACTACAAATTGTCTTAAACTCAGCAAATAAATTTTATGATGAAACGTGAAATATCATGTACACAAATGGCTTAATACAGAAAAGGCAAAGAGAATCAGCAGGAATCCGTAAGTTCTGTTTTCTCAGGGCTTGTATCATTTCATGATAGAGAGTTCAAACGTCAGGAAGCACATTAATTCTTTCAGGATACTGAAATTTTATTTGTCAATCTTATTTGTTTGTTTATTTAAAATAATAAGGAGCAAGGAGGGAAAAATGGGAGATCTCTGCTGAACACATACCTCAAAACTGACGGGCATATTTCGCTTCAGAGCAATTTCAAACACTAAGCTGATCTCAGACTTATTTGCATCTTTGTCATCATCCATTTCTTTTCCTGATTCACCATTCTAAATCACAAAAAATAGGATGACATTGAATCTTCACTTTGTAACAAACTTTACATGTATTTAACAATCAAGAGAACCTATCTAAAGTACAACAGGAAACAGGAAACCAGAAACTGGATCTTGTGGATTTCTATGTAACCACCATAGTCCAGGGCTTTGCTGTGAGGCTTCTTGTGATTTGGTTTTAGTTTTTTTCCTCAAAGTAGAAGGATAAATGCTGAGTGTGGAAATCTCTTACTCAACCATTCACTAATTTGAGTTTATCCTATCTCCTCAGACCCAGTTCTCTTTAGACACCTCCACTACACACACACACACACACACACACACACACACACACACACACTACCTCCACTGGTATATGATATTTAATCTTCTATGGAGACTAAGTTGCAGAAAGAGTGCAGGATGCAAACCAGGATTTCGGAGCTCTGTGCCAATTTACTTATTCACCTATTTAACACTTACTTCTGGAGGGCCTCACATATACTGAACACAGTATAAGCATTAAAGAGATCAAGAGACAGTATTCCTGCTGTCAAGAAGCTTATGACTTAGTGGGAAAACAGATAAGCAAACAGATAAGGGTCATAATGAAAGTGTACAAGGACAAAAATTCTAAGTCTGCCATTAACTAAGATAAATCTCAAAGGGGGAAGAACAACAGGCTTGAGGAAAGGGAAACTATACAGGTTGAACCGCACAGTTTCAAATAACTAAGTGCAGAACTCGCTGAGAAGGTGACTTATTAGACGTGCCTGGGCTGGAGATACTATTTTGAAGTCAACAGAGAAAGTAGCTGAAGCCATGGGAACGAGTGAAATTACTGAAGATCAGCCTCAATAACCTCTCTGGTAAAATAAAGTAGGACTAAAAAGTTCATAAAGATCTCCTCCACTTTAAACTCCTTGATTCTAGATTAATTAATACAATGTAATCCATGCTCAATAAACCGTAGCATTCGATGCAAGGTAAATGAATATTATTTCTCATCCTTGCTCACATTCCCAAATCCTCCCTTGCTTGGAAACTCCACAGGGTGAACCAAAGTGCTCAAAGGTAAGCTCATCCCAGCAGGAACACAAGAGTCTAATATAGCACACAGGTTAGCTAAGGAGCAAATCATAGCAGATCGCTACTCTGGTGGTCCTTCCTATCAGCAGAGATTTCCCTTATTTGTAAAAAAGCATTTGTTTGTCTTCTCAGTAATCTCCCTAGGCAACTATAAGAAACAGGCTGCCACATGCAGCAGTGACCCACCTGAGCTGACTTTTCCGGAATAGGTTCATTCTGCAGTGCTTGAAGGGCTTTCATTGCGGCATTGTGTCTAGCAGCTTGTCGAGTCTTTCCTTCCCCAAAAAATTCATTATTTCCTACAGTCAGCTGAACATAAAAGATCTTGGGCATTGGGCAATGATACCTAAAGTAAGAAAATAAAAATATTACTGTTAGCTCAATAAAATCACTCTGTAGGGACTTCCCTGGTGGCTCAGTGGTTAAGAATCCACCTGCCAATGCAGGGGACATGGGTTCAATTCCTGGTCTGGGAAGATCACACATGCTGTGGAGCAACTAAGCCCGTGCGCCACAACCACTGAGCCCGCGCCCTAGGGCCCGCGAGCCACAATTGCTGCTGCACGCCTAGAGCCCGTGCTCGGCAAGAAGAGAAGCCACCGCGATGAGAAGCCCGCGCACTGCAACAAAGAGTAGCCCCTGCTCAACGCAACTAGAGAAAGCCCACATGCACAGCAACAAAGACCCAACGCAGCCAAAAAAAAAATCACTCTATAATCATTAGTAAGATTTATTTTCTTTAAAATGACACCAACCATAGAATGCACTATACCCTCTTATTAACCCCAATAAAATTTTTTTTGTTCGTTTATTTACTTATTTGGTTGCTCAGCGTCTTAGTTGCAGCAGGTGGGCTCCTCAGTTGTGGCTGGCAGGCTCCTTAGCTGCGGCACGCATGTGGGATCTAGTTCCCTGACCAGGGATCGAACCCAGGCCCCCTGCACTGGGAGCTCAGAGTCTTAACCACTGCACCACCAGGGAAGTCCCCCCAATAAAGATTTAACCTCTCGAATGTATTTAGAAAAGATAAAATGTGAGTCAATACATCTATCGATAATAAAGTATATATGCTGATCTCCATGAAAAACATATTTTAGAAAACATTAAACATAAATATTGTAAAAATTATTTAATTATATCACAGAAGACTTCCTGGCAAGAAGTTTTCAGTCACATTTTGACAGAAGTGAGCCAAATGGTCTGGTGCTGAAGGACTGGGACCTGCCACAGAGGTGAGCGACAAGCAAGACCATTTAGGTGACAACACGCAGATTACTGTGCTTTTAGCAGAAGATAATTATGATTAGACATGGGAAGAACAGTAGTAGGATGGAGCTCCTACTGCAAAGTAATAAGTACTTTGCAAAGTAATAAGGAGATCAGAGTCAACATAAGAAAGAGTGGAGAGTTTAAGCCAATTCTTAAGCAGAAAGAATCACAATAAATTGTATTTAAGGTGAAAATTTTTAGCAGGTTTGTGTTTAATGTGACTGAGGTAAGGATGCGTGACTAGAAAGCTGCAATGATGCAGACGTGAGGGGATAAAGGGGGCTGTAAGAAGAAAGAACAAACTTAGGAGAAATTAAGAGGATATGCAATAAAATCCATTAATTTAACAATTATTTATGGAGCACCTTCTTACGATGGGGGAATATCACAGTGAACAAAAACACACATTAGAGTGGAGAAGACAGACAATAAATAAATATGTAGAATATCTAGTATGTTAGAACTACATGTTGAATAGAAAAAGAAGGAAAGGTTCAGAAATGTCAGGTGGGGTGGGACAGGGAGGGGGGGTTAGACAGAGTGGCCAGTGAGTGTCTCATTGAGAAGATGACAATTGTGTAAAGGCCTGATATAAATGAGGAAGGAAACCACACAGATACGTGTTCAAGTAATTCAGAGGATTCCCACCTGGTTAGCATCAAGGGAGTAAAGGAAGGAAAGCTAAGAGATGGGAAGAGGTGGCCAGATTCCACAGGGCCTTCCTTAGAAATTACTGTAAGGATCTGACTTTTACCCGGAATGAAATGGCCAGTTTTTGTTTTTTTTTTTTGCGGTGCGCGGGCCTCTCACCGTTGTGGCCTCTCCCGTCGCGGAGCACAGGCTCCGGACGCGCAGGCTCAGCGGCCATGGCTCACAGGCCCAGCCGCTCCGTGGCATGTGGGATCTTTCCAGACCGGGGCACGAACCCGTGTCCCCTGCATCGGCAGGCGGACTCTCAACCACTGCGCCACCAGGGAAGCCCCAAATGGCCAGATTTTAAAGAGAGAAGCAACATAATCTGACTTCCATTGATTGGAAGGATCATCTGACTATTTTGTTGAAAACAGACTGTAGGGGAATGATGACAGGAGCAAGGAGATCTGTTAAGAGGCTACTGCAATAATACAGAAACCTGAACTAGGGTAGCAGCTTCGGAAGTAATGAGAAGTACTTGGATTCTGGATGAATTTCAAAAGTGGAGAAGATGGGTTTACCCAAGGACTAGCCATGGAATATGAGAGAGGCGTCGAGGAAGACCCCAGGGTTTCTGACATGAGCAACTAGACGGTGGAGCGCCCGTGCGTTGAGTTGGTGAAGACTGCGAAAGGAATGGGTTTGTTGGGATCAACAGCTCTGGGGTGGAGATGTTAAATTATTCAGTCTGTTAGGCATCCAAATGAAGATGTCAAAGAAGACAGGCAGATTCATAAGTCTGGACTCCAGGAAAGAGGTCCAAGGCGGAGATAGAATTTGGGTATCATCAATATGTCGGTGAAATTTAAAGCCACAAGACAGTGAGAACTCTGTGGGAGGGCGTGACTGACAGGAGGAAAACCAAGCAAGCAGAGTGCCCTTCCTGAAAGCCAAATGGGAGAAGTATATCTAGCAGGAGGGAGGAGTCACTCGTGTCAGATGCTGCTCACACGTCCAGTGAAATGCTGACTGAGAACTGTGACCACTGGACTGGGCAAGTTAGCAAAACTAACAGATTCGATTTTGATGGAATGTTGGGTGTATAATTGCAACACTAAAAAATTAAGTTAAAAATCACTCCTGTGCTGCAAAGCGTCTCTTTTCAAGCAAAGAGAAGCCAGTCGAGGTCTTACTAAAGTTGTATATGATTATTGGACATCCAAGTGGCAGAGCTCTATATTCAACGTGAGATAAACTGCATAGAGCCCACTCTGTAAGAATTCACAGGCAGATGGGACTAATCAGTGAAGGTTTACTGAAGGTGAAGGACTAGAAATGTACATCGGTACTGAAGATGCAGATTTGGGAGGTAATAATTGAAACCATGTTGAGTGGATAAGCACCTGGAAAGGGTAAGTGTAAAAGAACCAAAAAAGACAGCCTACGGCTGGGATCTGACTAATGCCCACGATCAAAAGGCAGGGGAAATAATAGACAGCAGCGAAGGAGATGAAAGAGGGTCAGAGTTAGAAAAGAAATTATAACACAATGTCAGGGGAAGGGATAATCAACAATGTCAAATGTTGTGGAGAAATCCAGAGTGAGTATGAAAAAAAAGAAAAAGTCACTGTTTTAAATTTTTAAAGTCAATTTTCTTCGCCCACAGTTTTCTATTAAGATAAAATACTTTAAACGTGTTTTTACTGTATGTCATATGTTCTCATTTTTAATTGGCAAATATAAAAAAGTTAAAGGAAGAAAAAAAATCACTTATAGTAAAAGGTATTTTTAACGTGCAGAGACTAAAAAGCATTAAAACCACAATCTTTTTTGCTCTTTGACTGCAGTAACTAGTGATGCACTGAAGTACACAATTTCCTATTACCTATTTTATTTTAGATCCCTTTAATGCAGAAATTCTGACAGACTAATATCATCAATGCAGGTTATTTTCATTTTGTTTCCCACAAAATTCAGTTTTCCCACCTCCACAGAACTTTATGCCTATTTTTAACTGGTTTCACTCTAAAACTTCAAAACAGACAACCTGAAATCAGAAATTTACTTCTGGACTGAGATCCCACATGGCAAGCTTTCCCCACAGAGCAAATGTTTACAATTAATTATACACTTCTGAAAATAGAGGTCCACAACTGGAATGCTAACAGTCCTTTAACTATGGTGGAGGGAGTGGGCGCCACTATAATCACTAAGGCCTGCTGACAATTACAAAACTCATTTCGGTTTGCCACAGAGACAAACAAAATTTCTGTTCATTATAACTTTACTGGAATATGATGTCATAACACATAACCATACTGAAACAATCTGCTGATTTTCAGACCAAAATATTAATTGCACACTAAAGAGCCCTTGGGGCCTCTTCCTTTTGGGGCATCAAATATGGCTCTATGTACGTGCATGTGCCTGATGTGGATACGTATGTACATATATATTATACTGTATAAATATCAAAGGGAAAATTAGGTATGTTGCATTTTTAACATAAAAAGTAAAATATTCTAGCACTAACAGCAGGAAATACCAAGCCCCGACGCCTGACTTGTTTCATTCCAGTTTCATTCCATCCTCTTACTTAACAATGATTCTTAATAATCTACCCCACGTGGTTTGAATACCTTATATATCACATCTCCTCATATCATCATGACAATTAAGATTAACCAGAGCACTCTCATTAATGGCTCCCAGATTGAATTACAGGAGAGAAGATGAAGAATTCTTTTCGTGTTAGGTCCTGGTCTCTAGGTATTCATTTCCCTTGGTAAAGAAGCTCAAAGTTTACTAACTTGAAAGGTTGATAGGCTCTATTTAATGGAGTTCTTTTTTCTATTTTTATTTATTTCTATTTTTATTTATTTATTTCTGGTAAAGTGCTTCTAATAAGTGATGCACTTACTTCCACAAATTAGCACATAACATACTTACCTAATCTTACACTGCTGTTCTTGAATGATTTTCCTCAATTAGAATTTTATGATCAGTGCTTAGATCCCTATCTTTTACTGTTAAAAGATGAGCCATGGGGCTTCCCTGGTGGTGCAGTGGTTGAGAGTCCACCTGCCGATGCAGGGGACACGGGTTCATGCCCCGGTCCGGGAAGATCCCACATGCCGCAGAGCGGCTGGGCCCATGAGCCATGGCCGCTGAGCCTGCGCGTCCGGAGCCTGTGCTCCGCAACGGGAGAGGCCACAGCAGTGAGAGGCCCGCGTACCGCAAAAAGAAAAAAAAGATGAGCCATGAAAACTCACCCATCCAGGCTATTAAAGTTTCAAGGTCAAACGGCTTCTACCCTCAGCCTCCGAAGTATATTTTATAAAGTGTGATCCCGATTTCGTAGGAATCATCTCTAGGGCCTGTTACAAATGCAGATTCCTGTGTTCTAACCCTGACCTGCTGAATCAGCCTCTGAGGATGGAACAAGAGTCTTCAGTTGCACAGGTTTTATTGGTGGGTTTGCACACTAAAGGCTGAGACACCTGCTCCTCAGGTCAGCACAGCCTACAATGTGGCTGATGCGACTTGATGACTGTTTCACACCCCATGCAAGCAAAGGACTGCACACATTCCTTATAGCACCACGGTTAGGTTTCTTACATCTCTTTCTCATTTAATCCTCATGGCAGCCTGGTGAGACACATGCCCCCATGGTCACCCTGAGAGGTAGCAAATCTCCCCAACAAAGTTGCTGGGCGTCAAACTCAAGTCTGCCTAACTTCAGAGCTTAGGAAACTCTTAAGTAGTTTCCCGAAAATCTGCTTTATCTTCTTCTATTTTTCTTCATATACATTTATTAAACTAGCTATGTCCTTGGCGGGCCAGAGAAGCTAATGCAAGGGTTCTTTCTAACCTAATAAGGTCCACGAACAGACTTCAGAGGTGCCTTACCGAGTAGGTGCTGAACAGACCTCCACAGTGAAACTCTATGTTTTTAGGGTACGTCAAGCCAAGCAGGGACACAAACAGGCAGGAGCGAAAGGTCAGAAAAATGGGCTCATGTGCCACACTGCCTGACAGTGTAAGTTTTATAAAGGCTGTTTGTTAAGACCGCTTTTTTTCCCCCCATTCCTCTTTGTCCTCTGTCCACCGGAACTTTTATAAAAAACAAACAAAATTTCAAATAAAAGAAAATAAAAGTTTCCCTTTCTTTAGATCTCAAAAAAGTCTTTAGATTTGGCCTGTCTTCAAGACTTCCCAAGTCACTACAAGAATAAAGAAAGAATGATATTTGGCTCCTTTGAATTAATACTTGACATTCCTTATACAGTTTTGTTTTGGTTTTTGAGCAAAGGGAAGATTTTACATTCTTCCATAGTATTCCTACAAGAATATGTGTATTCTTATTCTTATATTTGACTTGTCAGTTATAACAACTTTCCATACCATAGATCCTTGCCATTCTCCCTAAATCTACCTCATTAATGCCCTCTTTGTGGACTCATTTTGTGTTTATCTTTCTAAACAACTAAAATCCTCCCTACCATTCTGTGACTGCCTTCTCCATCATCTCCACCTTCCTAAGTATCATTTTTACAAGGTGAGAAAGACATATTCCAAATAACATTAGAACTTTTAAAAATTGAAAAATAATTGCCTCATTTCATTTGATAGCATTATCATAAATCTCAGCCCAGCTTAAGCGTTCATGTCTCCTCTACAGGTTTATGTCTTAAATATATGAACGTGTTATCTTCTGATCTAATAAGGAGAGGCTGTGGATTTCTGTGTTTACTTCTAACATTGACTGAAAACAGAAATGTCACTTAATCTTTCTATCTCAGTTTACTTATCTGTAAAATATTTGCAGAATTTATGTTTAAAGAACTATAAAGGCCAAAACTTAGAAATCAAATGCCCTGCTGATTATTTTGACTCTTTGTACATGTTTTGGCAGAGCTAAGCATTCTTTTTCTTGCTATTGAAAAATAATAGGTTTTATCATAAAGCTATAAAATAGTCCTTGGCACATTTTCAAGCTTGTATGTATATAAAACGTCTAGATAGGAGAGAGTTCTTTCTCTATTCACATCTATAAATTTTGAAGCTATATCTTTTATGGGATCTGAATGTTTAGTCTTGAGAAATTTCAAAAATTAGGATCTATCAGAAAAGATTCACAGGACGGCTGAAAATAAGCTTTAAAAGAGATGTAAGGATATTCTATTCTATTTGTAGAATTATAATTATGTTTAAGATGCATAAGGGAAAATATAGAAAGATATGCACTAAAGGCTGGGATAGGGTGTTTTGAAGTGATGGAATTATAAATGATATATTCTTTCATAATTTCAAAATTTTAAAAATAATATGGTTATACTGGTATATAAACAAAAGAAAATATTTTAGTGAAGTAAGTCTAGTCCCTGCCCAAACAAAAGTAAACCTGCGCTCAAAATGTAAATTTGATGAATTAGTGGAATGACTTGTGGAATACAGACTACGAGCCACAAGAGTCAATGGTTTGTACTGTGCCACTGACGCCAGTGTCACAACAGGACTATGGAAATCAGAGCATGCTATCAACGAGTACCACTTTATAAACACACAGTTACCACCCTCGATCCCAAACTTGGATCCAGCATAAAACTATTCTTGCCCCTTCCCTAAATGGATATCTAGATAAATCATCATCACCACCATCACCATCATCATGATTACAGCCGACACACAGAACTCACCATGTGCCAGCCACTATCTGAAGCTCTGTGCATACTCATCTCTTTCAGTCACAGTAACAACCTCAACTTCACTTCACACGCATGGAAATGAGGAACAGAGGTGTTCACTTATTTGTCCAAGGCCACCCCACTTGAGCCAGCGTCTGAACCGAACAGTCTCACTCCAGAGGCTATGGGCTTAACCCCTACACTATGCTGCGTCTGAATGAACTGGATAAATGAGCACTTTAAACTGCAGAGCTACTAACTATAAACTTTGAAGAGGTCATGATAGACTTGGAACATCAAGGCAATTTAAGCCAAACTTAGATCAGTGGTCACATCAGTTCCAAAGAGAAAGCTGGGGCACCGTAAGCCCAGGAGACCGAGCTGTTGGCAGCACCACTGCTCTCTCTCACGCTCTGCCTCCTCTAGTAACCCACCTTTCGGGCACCCGTGCTTAAACGCTAACGTTCCCATGAGGGAACTGCAAGTCAAAACCACAATGACACACCACTGCACACCCACTAGGATGCTTACAGCTGTGCAGCCGCTGCTGTTCCTTAAAAGTTAAACACAGAATTACCATCTGACCCAGCAAAACTGAAGAGAAAGTTTTGAAGGTCTGTAAACAAAAATGGGCACACAAGTGTTCATAGCAGCATTATGCATAACAGCCATAAAGGAGAGAGAACCCAAAGGGCCACCCAACTGATGAATCAGGAAACAAAATGTAGTATATCCAAACAATGGAGTACTGAGGAGCCATACAAAGGAGTGAAGCACGGATACATGATACAATGTGCGCGAACGCTGAAAACATTACACTAAGGGAAAGCTAGACACAAAGTCTACATATTGTATGATTGCATTCAGATGAAATGTCCGGAATAGGCAACTCCACCAGACAGAAAGTAGATTAGTGGTTGCCAGGGGCTGGGAAGAGGGAAAGTGGGGAGGAACTGTTCAGGGGTAGGGGGATTCTTATGGGCATGATGAAATGTTCTGGAATTAGATAGTGGTGATGGTTGTACAGCACTGTGAATGTGTAGTAATTCAGTGTACTGAACTGTACACTTTAAAGTAGGTAAAATGGTGAATTTTATGTGACTGTGAGTTTTACCTCAATAAAAACCAATTTTTAAAAAAAAATGTTCATACTCCCTAAGGTTCAAACTTCTGTTTCTCATAGACAAGACAGTCTTCCTAGGTGATGTCACCTGTTCCTATTTACATTCTTGGCAGACTCCCAGAAATTAGCCTGCCAAATTGGGGGAGTGCAAGGGAGAGGGAATAAAAGTCATCCCTCCCTTCTGAACACTCAGAAATTAATAACCTCGTCTTCTTCCTGCCCTTGTTTGATTGCCAGGGGTGGGGGTTGGTGGGCATATGTGGATTAAATTATTCAAAAAATATTTATTAAGGACCTAATTCATGCCAGGGACTGCTTTAATCCCTAGGGATGGTAGACAGGCCTCAGGAGACAATCAATCAACCAATCAATCAAACAGTGTCAACTAGTAAGATGGGCTAGGAAGAAAAGTAAAGCAGAACAGAGAACCTCTTTTAGGATGTGACATTTGAATAAAGAGGTGGTTGGAGTAAGAATTCTAGGTATGGGGATGCCCGGAGGAAGAAGTGTTCCTAGCAAATGAGATAGCAAGTACAAAGGCCCTGGGGTGGTAACATATGGGGCATTTTTTGAGAAACATCAAGTTTCTTCACTGGAAGAAGTGAGTCAAGGGGTGAGGGGCAGAAAACTAGTCACAACTTAATCCCACATGTGATGGAAGCCATCGGAGGGCTTTAAGCAGGGAAGTGACACAGTCGGACTTATTACTTAAAAGTCTCTCACTGCTGTTTACCCAAAGAAAGGCAAGAAGAGGGGGGCTGGCAGGCCACTGCATAGTCTAGACAAGTCATCTGTGAACACAGGAAACTGAATTGCCCAGAAGAATACAGGGGACTGCCGGCAGTGCTGAAAGCCACCTAAGGGCCGTGTTCATTATTTCAAGATGGGACCAGTCAGCACAGTTACGTTTTTCTGTAGCTTCCTGGGTACAAGTACAGAGTCAGAGGAGCTGGACTTAACCAGTTACAGTTCTGCTAAGGATGAGTGATCATTCAAGCAGGGAAGCACTGGAAAGCACAGGAATTAAGTGACTGACTACAGGACTGCTGACAAAAGAGTGATAAACTCCAGGGAGATGCAGCCCTGCAGAACTTGGCAAGTTAGTAAAGGCTGCAACCGCCCTGAACCTCTGCTCAGTGTTTTCCCTAAGCACAGGTAACAGAGGACACCCCCTATTTCCTGCCACCCCACTGGACGGCGGGCGTGTAGCAGGAGCAGCCAGGCATGCCTCTCACATGGTGGCCGACGCCCAGTGCTAGAACTTGGGACAGTAAAGAAGGGTCCCCGGCAGAGGAAGCTGGGGGGCTCTCTTGCCAGGGTGTGCTGTCGCTGTGTCCCTCCAGGTGCCGCAGCAAACCGTCTGAGACAAGTAAATGGCTGGCACCACGGGCAGCCCAGTGAGGAGTGACGGTACAGGAATGGGGGTGGGGTCCTCAGGGCAGCATTTCTCAGAGTGTGGGTCCCACACAAAAACCATCAGAGTCCTCCTGGAGGGGTCTAGGAACACCTGTGAAAACGCACAGTCAAGGCTGACAATCAGACTCTTTGGGCGAGTCCAGGAATCAACATGATTACCAAACAGCCTTGGTGATTTTTATGGACACTGAAGACACAGAGCACCTCCTTACAGGGGTCTCCTTCCCTTCCCTTGCTTGTGAATACGAAGACTTTTCATTCCTGAATGTTAACTTGGTCCCATCTGCCTTATTGAATTCTCCTGCCTGCCTCTAACAAGTTTTTAGTTCTCTTGCAATTTTCCAGGTAATCACAACTGATGTGCAAAAAAATGATACTTCTTCCTATTTCTTTCCACATTTCATTCCTTTTATTTTCCCTAATTGCGTGGGTTCATACCTCCAACTGAATACCAAACAGCAGTTGATAACGGATGGTCCTGTTTTTTACTTTAATGGGAATGTGGCTAGTGTGCCCTCATTAGGCATAACGCTAGCAGCTGAGGTGGGTTAAGATGGGATGGGATGGGACTTCCCTGGCGGTCCAGTGGGTAAGACTCCATGCTTCCACTGCAGAGGACGTGGGCCCGATCCCTGGTCGGGGAACTAAGATCCCGCATGCCTCGTGGTGCGGTCAAAAAAAAGAAGGGATGGTCGTGTGTGTGTGTGTGTGTGTGTGTGTGTGTGTGTGTGTGTGTGTGTGTGTGTGTGTGTGTGTGTGTGTGTGTGTGTGTGTGTGAGAGAGAGAGAGAGAGAGAGAGAGAGAGAGAGAGAGAGAGAGACAGGGAGAGAGTATGTGTGGGTGCATCTACAGAGTACACAGTTTACAGTGTTAAAGTAATATTCAGTTATTCATAATGTATTGGATTTTCTAAGTTGAGAATGGATTTTTTATGTCTTTTCAGCATCTGTGTAGTTGACAATTTTTACTTTTCATCTCTTAATAAGGTGAATTTTATTAACATATTTTCTAATCGTGAAACAATTTTACATTCCTGGGATAAATGCCACTTGGTTACGGTGGTTCTTCTTTCAATGTACCGCCAAATTCTGTCTGCCAATATTTCAATTAAGATTTTTCCATTGATATTCTACAAATAATATTGATCTGAAGCTCTATCCTTTGTTGTTATCTCAAACTCGCATTGCTGAGCTAGACACCAAGGTTATTTTTGGTTGCCCAGAATAATCTGTTTCCAGTTTTCCGAAGGTTCAGTAAGATTCCCCTGTGAAACCACCGAGGTCAGGTGCTTTTCCTTCAGGGTGCTGGGCGAAGGGTGGCAGTTAGCTATTCCAATACTTATCCTTCTACATCTAGAGCAACCAGTTCTTTATTTTCTCCTTTTGAGGTCAGTTTTGATCATTTATATCTTCCTACAAAAGCATCCCATCCATCCAAGGTTCTGAAATCGTCTTCCATGAGTTAAACAAAGTAGTCCTTTATGAGAATCTTCATTTCTTGTGCATCTGCAGTGTTCCCCCATCTCAGACCATGTTTTGCACATCTGTGCTTTAAACTCAGAATTGCATGCCTTGATTAGGCTACATATTTAAGTATTTTATTGGTTCTAAAAACAAGATATTGGATTCTGCATATTTTTCTATTATTCTTCTGTTTTCTAATTAATCTATTTCTACATTCATTTTCCTTCCTCAGACTTTAGTCATCCCTTTTCTAACTTCTCACAGTGGATATATAACTAATTTGCAAGGTATCTATTAACATAGCTTTAAGGTTAATGAACCTGCCTTCTCATAGGCTTTATGTTGTCTGAACTGTCCTGTCTTCAAGAGGGAAAAACACTATACAGTGTTTCCTAAATATTTTTGGTAATGAAACCCCCTTTGTAGCGAACTCGCATGTGTATTCTACAAAACACACTTGGAGACATGCTGCCTTAGTTAAGAGTCTGTGTATTCCCGCAGGTTATTGTTTAATCTGCTAAAAGCTTTTTATCTTGAATATAATAAAGATTACTTAACATTTTAAGAAATACAATTAAAAATGTTTATCAAGTACTTTTACAAGCTTGATAAACTTAAATAAACACTCAGAGAGTGAACAGAGGAAAAGATCTTTAGATTACATTAAGATCAATTGGATTTAAGCGCCATCTACTTAATCTATAAGCTGTTTGGGTAAGAGGACTTATTTTCTCTAAGACTCATCAGTAATATGAAAGATTTTATCTGTATCAACTTTCTCAATCTGATTCAAGTGGCAAATAAGGGGGAAATTATAGTATTTTTCATGCAATATCATAACATCTGTGCATTTACTTAGGAGCAATTTTCAAATATATACGTGTATGTGCACTTGGAGTGCACTTTGCACTTCAAAAGCTTTTGTAAAATGTTTTAAAGGAATACAATTTAAAATTTTAATACGTACTCACTAAATACTGCATGCTAGTAGTCTAACAGCAGATCCTTAGCTTAAGAAAATTATGGAAAATATGGCTTATTATTTCTTTGAGTTGTAAGAAGATTCTCATTATTCAATTCCATCAACAGATCATCTTTGATTAAGAGCTGTCTGAGAATGTTCTTTCAAGACCACTGGTGAAGAAAATCTCTCAAATCCTTCCCAGCAACAAAATGGTTCCTGAGACTGGTTCTAGAAAATATTTTAAATGTTTCTGTTTCTTCATTAGCTTAAGCCCCAAAGTAGATGGTTTTGAGAAGTTTGAATTTTTATAAAAATACAAACATAACAAATCATAAATTTAGAAGGGGTTTCACACCCTGTGTGGATAAACTAATTTTGTAATGTCTAGAATAAGAGATTCAAATAAATGCATGATAGAGTTTGCACCGGAATCTTCCAAGAGCTTTAGAAATTGCTTGCTTTGTTACAATGTCCAACCCAGACGTCTACTCTAGTTAGCCTTTGCTGATCAGAATTAACTATCAACTTTGGATGCTTGCCCACTTCAAATACTCCCAGAAGCAACATGGAGACATTACATCAGCAGCATTGCAGAAAGATTAATGTGCTTTGTTTGGAGATGCAAACAGTAATTATACGCACTGTATACTTCTAGTACTTTATCTTTTTTACCCAAATCTAAGTGAATCCGCTTGTACATTTGCATATAGTTTAATGACAACAATAATGTGTAGTTAACAGATATTCACTGGAATATAAAAAATTTACTTGGTATTTTCCCAGCTAATTGTTTTTACAGCTTGACTTCACTTATGCATTAGCCACATTCATAAAAAGGTTTACATAAAGCAAATATTTTCATACTGAATCCCATTTTCCACTGTTGCCCGGTATTAAATCTTGAGCTGTATTTCTACAGGAAAATGTTGGCTCCAACACATAAAAATTATAATTAAACATCTAAAGATGTATGCCAAGAAATAGGTACATTTAATCAAGTATTTTATAAAGTACATTTTATCCTCTCACCTGCAATAAAGATTAATCAAGTGAATAACCATTCTGTTTCATATTCCCACGATCGTTAGAAGAGCATATACATTAAAGCTCCACCAACAACAACAAATGCGGAGTTTGGGGGACTTCATAGCAACTGAAAGTAGAAATATAATCTATTAGCTGAAATTGCCACATGGAGGTATGCTGTCAGGTAGATTCAGGCAATGCAAGTAGTCTCAGATTATTGATAATAATCATTGAAAAGTCTTAGAAATTTCTTCTGGTTATTGGTAATACACTTGGCATTTTATTATAATCCATACCAGATGATTTACTGGAATTACACCGATCGTTGGAGCCAATAGCACCCTCTAACTCAAAGATTACTTTTCAAAGAAATGGAAAAAAGGACTTTCTCAACTACCTGGATCCTTTTACAGTATAAGAAGTGTAAAAGGCACCTTTTGCTAAAATAGAAGAGTACCTGGGACCTTTAGAAAACTCTCCTACTTTTAAACTACAAATACTCTGAGGTAATGCTAAGCAATTGAATTTTCAGTCATTTTAAACTAACTGTTTAACTTTTCTGCACAAATCCTCCCAGGAATACTATGTGGAATGCAGTTCTCTATGCTCTCCTTTCCCCGTATCGCTGCACATGATCTCCGTATGCTTTTCATCATTATACTATAGTATGAGTTGTGCCTTATTCCAGGACATGCACTAAGCTGAGAATCACCAAATCTTCTTCATCTCTGCCATGAACCCTGAGGCAAAAACACGGCATGACAACAAATCAGACGATATTGGTAAAGCTGTGACACTGATATTCAGTCTGACTACCACACACGGGAAAAGGCTAATACTTAGAACTGTACAAGGCTACCAGTTCCAACCTCTGATTATGATGGTTTATTCCTGCTCACAATATGGATAAGAAATTGCATTTCAGTCATGCTGCGAATTCTCCAGTGTGTGCAAAGTAGCTTTTGAGGTTACTGTTGAATAAGTGTGCCATGATATCCTAATATTCCAAAAGAGGCGATGTTTACATGAGTTAGCATAATGCAGCAGAACACGCATGCGCTCTGAAGAACCCAATCCTGGGTTGGAGGCCAGCTTGGTCCTCTACTGGCCTGTAACTCTGGGCAAGTTACACTCTGTGCCAGAACACAGGAGGAAACTATAGTTGTTTGTCCTTCTTCTTTCTTGGCAACTAACCCATCGTCCTTCTCAGATACGCCACAGTGTTTCTATGATACTTCAGCCCCTCTCATGTATTTTTTTTTTTTTTTATTGCCCGTAAATAACCTAGGGGCCTTGCCACCAGCTCCACGTTACTATGTCTGCTGCGGCAGGCCCGGGAAGG
Organism: Orcinus orca; assembly: GCF_937001465.1. Classification (NCBI taxonomy): domain Eukaryota; kingdom Metazoa; phylum Chordata; class Mammalia; order Artiodactyla; family Delphinidae; genus Orcinus; species Orcinus orca. The sequence continues at coordinate 17,607,748 of NC_064575.1, forward strand.
GCCGCAGTGATGCTGGCAGGCCTCTAGGCGTTCACTTCACATGCTGGGTGGCAGCCCCGTCAGGGCTCCCACCATACCGGGGAGAAGAGCATCCCGTGTCTCCCTAGGAACACTGCCCATTGGTTCATCAGTCATTCGAGATGCCAACACGCTTCAAAATATCAGGTAGTGTTCAGAAGACGCACTGACACGTCCAGATATTATGAAAACCAGGAAAAACCAACTAAATAAATATTCAGATGAATCTAATGTAAAATAATGAATATTACTTTTACCACAACTTTTAAAATTCTCTGTTTTGTGTCTTAAGGGACATCTATTTACATGTTTGGGTTATTGTTCTATCCATATAAACTATTCTGTGACCTGTCAGTCAACCACAGTGTAGGAGTCTAGTAACTCATTCATCTTTGAAGAAGTGCATCTTGACCAGAGACTGTGAGAATGCCAACAAATAATGAGAAAATAAAGAAAGCGAGAGGGTCAAGGCTCTGATAACTGAAGCCAAGAAAAAGCCTGGGAAATGAATGAGTAATAAGCTCCCAGGAAACCTAAACTGAGAAAAGCAGTAAGCCATCATGAGAATAATACCTGAGATAATTAAATATATAGTCCAAACAGTAGCCTAAGATCCTAAACCTGACCCAGAGGTAAAAGAGAACAGCTAAACAGGTGAAGGTGCTCATTTTCATCTCGATGAGGGAGACAAGGGATGAGGAAAAGAGAGAGAAAAAGCACGCAATCAGGGACTTCCCTGGTGGCGCAGTGGTTAAGAATTCGCCTGCCAGTGCAGGGGACACGGGTTCGAGCCCTGGTCCAGGAAGACCCCACATGCCGGGGAGCAACTAAGCCCATGCGCCACAACTAATGAGCCTGCGCTCTAGAGCCTGTGAGCCACAACTACTGAAGCCCACGTGCCTAGAGCCCGTGCTCGGCAACAAGAGAAGCCACTGCAATGAGAAGCCCGCGCACCGCAATGAAGAGTAGCCCCGGCTCGCCACAACCAGAGAAAAGCCCGCGTGCAGCAACGAAGACCCAATGCAGCCATAAATAAATGAATAAATTTACAGGAAAAGAAAAAGCACACAAGCAATGAGAGTGGAAAATACCTGGTGATATTAGGTATAATATCAGTTTATTATATTCCATTAGAAATACAGACTATTGAAACTCAACATAAAAAACTTATTGGATTTAGGAAAGAGCAGAACATGAGATAGTTTTATTTTTGTTTTAAAATGTGATAACTAAACAGTTCAATACAGTAAAAAATGTCTTGCTGCCTTTACTGATTTGGAGAAAGCCTTCCATACGTTCTTAAAAACACAGGATGTCAAGCAAAACCAATGGGTCATTCAAACCCCAGTGTGTATAAGGTTGCAGAAGTATGTGAGGAAGCAACATAGAGAATTCTGAAAATCTGAGGCCTACATAGGAGTGAAATCAGAATGCATCCTGAGCAAATTCTATTTATTTTTGTTATTCTCTTTTACTTACTTTTATTATTCTCCTGAAAAGTTCACTCAGGAGGACAAAAGAAAGGCTCGCAAAAAAGACTACACAGTCTTATTTGCAGAGGGTGACAGTTCTTGTGAGACAAGGAGAGAAATCTGCAACGTAATCTGAGATTGTAAAACTGGAAACTCCTAAGCCCTAGAGGCATCAAGACTGACAAGTGCATGAGCGCTGTGATCCCCCAGGGAGCGAAATCACCCAGACACGCACAAGAAACCCTGGCCAGAAACTGAATACTTCAGAGCTTGGTGAGCTTACAATGAAGTCAACTAGATGAAGAGCTAATGTTATCATCCTGGTTGTCATCTGACTCTTGTTTTATCAAAAATGTAATTCTAATAACATCAAGATAAGTATATTCTTTTACTTCTCAGATTTAAGAAGGCAAGGACTCCCCTGAAATGCTTCTGAACCCTGTAACAGACCGTAAAACTTCTTCAATAAAGGAAATGCTTAGAGAGAACGATTCACATACTATTCTGGGGGTGATGTTCTAGGAGGGCTATAAAGGGACTGATTTCTGTTCAGACACAGGGAAAAGGGGAGTCTTATTCACTGCAGTCCTAGTGTCTCGTATCTGGCATGACACCTAGCACTTAAAAGGAGTCTTTGTTAACTGAGTGAGTGATCACAGCTAACGTTTACTGAGCCGTTCACCCTCTGCCAGCATTGTGCATAAGGTAACTCGTCTAATCCGCACAACAGCCCTATGAGGTAAATACTATTATCACTTCTACTTTAGAGCTGAGGAAACCAAAGAACAGAGAAGCTGAATAACTTGGCCTGGGGGAGCCAGGTTTCAAAGGCAGGCAGGCTGGCTCCGCAGCCCCTTCACCGCTCCACCACACACTGCAGTCCCCCCAGCGGGAGAGTGAATGGCTGTGGGCAGCAAACTGGCCTAACAAGGGCCAGGGTCTAAGCTGTGTCGGGGTAAAGCAAATCGGGACCGCTGCCGGCTGAGTTCTAAGTAAAAGGATGCCTGTGGGGTCCGGCTGGGGAAGGCGCCAGGAGCGGATGCACCTGCTCGTGACGGTGGACTCTGAGTGCCTCCCAACGCTGGGTGTGATCAGTGACCTCGAGGCAGAGGCCTGATACATCGAGGAGGACAGGCTGGATCTGCAGTTTTCATCCTGGGCTCTACACGGAAATCACCTGACTTACAAATCAGCAAGAAAAAAGACCAGTAGATCAACAGAAACACAAGCAAAGGTTATAAACTCACTGTTCACAGAAAAGGAAATATAAATAACTCTTACACATGAGACGATGCTCAACTTCACGGACAAAGAAAGTCAAATTAAAATGCCAAAAACGTATGACTTTTCCCCAAATTAGGTTGGCAAAAACCCCAAAAGATTCAAAAGAGCCTCATTTCTAGTCTGGATTATTGTAATAACCTCCTCCTCTTAGTTGCCAAAGACATCCTTTCAAAACATAAGTCAGATCATGTCACTATTTTGCTCAAAACCCTGCAATGGTTCTACAGCTCACTCAGAGCAAAGCCCACATCCTTCCAGTATTGACAAGGCCTTACATCCGTCTGCCTCCAAGTCCTATCACTGACTGCCACTCACAGCGCTCAGCACTCCACTCACTCCACTCCTACCGCACTGGCCTCCTTCCCGTTGCTCCAACTCACCAGACAGACAGGCTTTCACCTTCAGGCCTTTGCGATGTCTGATCTCTTGCTTCTCCCCCAGAGCATCCTCAGAGCTCACTCTCTCTCTCCTCCTTAAAGCCTCTGCTCACATCTCACCTTCTCAATAAGACCTCTGTGTTTAAAACTGTAATCCTCATCCCTTTGCTCTGCTCTAACCTTTCATTTTCTAACCTACTATAAAATATCCTTACTGCATTTAATTTTTATTGCCCACCTCCCCTAACTAGAATGTAAGCTTCAACAGGGCAGGAATGTCTATTTTATTTAATGATGTATCCGAAGTACCTATGCACGTGGCTAAAACGTATGCACAAAGATATCTGTACTACAACATTGCTACAGCAAAACATCAAAACAACTGTCCATGAATACAAAATTAGTTAAATAAATTACAGAACAATCACACAGTGGAATGCTAAACAGTTTGTAAAATAAATGAAGCAGTAGTCCTGTTTCCAGTATGGCCAAGTAAGCTCTGACTGGACCAATCCTCCTGCAGAAAACTATAAACTGAACAAAATATGAAAAACTGAAGAATGAACAAAACAGGCAACACTGGAGTGGGGTTAACATCTGGAAAAAAGGAACAGCACAGGATGAGTTTCTCTCTTTTTTTTTTTTAACAGCTTAAACCTGAGGGCAGGTCCCAGGCTGTTCCACGTGAGGCAGCTAAAATGCCAACAGAGAACACACAGTCTTACTGGCTTGAAGACCCAGAGATAAAAAGGGTTCAGTGCAAGTATAGTCACTGAAAATGACTGTCTCCTTCAACTAGAAAATAAGGGGGAAATCCTAAAAATAGCAGATCTAGAGAAAGGGAACCCCAAATTCTGTGTATAAAACTCTGCCCAAATCTCTACTGACCCCTGAGCCACACTGGCATGGGACAGACTCAAAGCAGCAGAGCTAACAGGTTGAAATTTGAGCTGCTGCCCAATCAGAAAAAAATTTTGTCAGTAGACTTCAGCCAAATTAAGTGCCTGCTTTAAAAAATTACTACACTTCAGAGGGACATAACAGAACCTAGTTTCCACGACATGTAACTCAAAACGTCCAAAATTTCTCAACATAGGAAGAAGCAGGAAAAAATGATCTGTTCTCATAATAAAAGACAATCAACAAAAAACAAGCCTGAAATAACCCAGATGTTAGAATTAGCAGTTATACTATGCTCAAAGATATAAAAAGAAAATGTGATTTTAATGGATAAATGTATGGGACATCTCAGCAGAGAACTATTAAAAAATACAAATGGAAATTCTAGAACTGAAAAATATAATATTCAAATTTCAAATTCACTAGATAGGCACAGTAACAGAAAGGACATGGCAGAGTCAAGATTAATCAACAGAAATTATACAATCCAAAAACAGAGAGGAAAAATTATTGAAAACAGTGAACAGAGCCTTAGGAACCTGTGAGACAATATTAAAAGGTCTACCAGAGGAAAGGAGTGAAAAAAAGACGGCAGAAAAATATTAAAAGACATAAGAGCCAAAAACATCTCTTGGTGAAAGACATATTTACACAGCCAACAAGTTCAGTGAGCTAGAATAATATAAAGGAAACCACACAAGACGTATATCTGAATTACGAAAAACTAAAACGACATATTACATACAGGGAACAATCATTCAAATGATGGTTGACTTCCTTTTTTATCAGTTAAGGCAAATACATTTGTTTGTGTGTTTGTTTTTGAATGGCTGACTTCTCATGAGAAAAAAACTGAGGCCAGAAGACAGTGGAACATCTTTAAAGTGCTGAAAATAAAAAAGCTGTCAACTCAAAATTCTATATTCATTGAAAATATGTTTCAAAAATGAAGGCAAAATAAAGACATTTTCAGTTACTAAAAATTAAGGGAATTCATTGCCAGAAAACCTGAGGGGCTATAAGAAATGCTAAAGAAAATTCGAGGCTGAAGTGAAGCCAGATGGAAACCTGGATCTTGAGAAAGGAATGAACAGCACGAGAATGGTCAACTTGTGAGAAAATGTGAAAGGCTATTTTTTTCCTTTTAATTTCTTTAAAATATGTAGACTATTTAAATCCCAAATTGTAACATTGTGGGGTTCATAGAGTATGCAGATGTAATACACATGACAACCACAGTGTAACAGATGTGCTGAGAGGTTAAATAGACCCATATGGTTATAAGTTTCTAAAATCTTCATACTAAAGTTACAAAAAATGATGCAACTCCTTATGTAGTAATATAGAATAACCTTTAAGGTGTATCTCAAATTTTAAAAGGATTCGGAATATTGTTATAGAATGATGCTTTCTTAAAGTAAATATACACATATGGCCAGAGGATATCCTGAAAGGATAAGCACGAAACTGGCAAGGGCAGACTGAGTACCGGAACACAGGGTACCTGGTAAAATGTTCACAGTAATATTCAAATTTTTAAAATTTAGTACTATATAAAAGTAATACAGGGACTTCCCTGGTGGTGCAGTGGTTAAGAGTCCGCCTGCCAATGCAGGGAACACCAGTTCGAGCCCTGGTCCAGGAAGATCCCACATGCCGTGGTGCAACTAAGCCCATGCGCCACAACTACTGAGCCTGTGCTCTAGAGCCCGTGAGCCACAACTACTGAGCCCATGTGCCACAACTACTGAGCCCGCACGCCTAGAGCTGGTGCTCCACAACAAGGGAAGCCACCACAATGAGAAGCCCGCGCACCGCAACAAAGAGTAGCCCCCGCTCGCCTCAACTAGAGAAAGCCCATGTGCAGCAACGAAGACCCAACGCAGCCAACAATAAATAAATAAATTTATAAAAAAAAAAGTAATACAAAAAAATTTTAGAATAATATACACAAAAAAATAACAGCTCTGAGAAGCTGCACAATAAGAAATGTTTAAACTGTTCTTGATTCATTTCCCAAACCTATATGATTAAAGGAAAACCACTCTCCTCCCTTTTCTTAAATAACAATTATTCTATCTCAAAAGAGACAAGTATTGTAGGTACTGATTTTTTTTTTAAATCACTCTTTGATTAATTGAGCCAACCAAATATAGTAAGAAAACTACTCGGGTCATTTGAAATACTATTTAAAAAAAGACTTAGACCAGTGGTCTGCAACCTTTTTGGCACCAGGGACCGGTTTTGTGGAAGACAATTTTTCCACGGGGCTGGGGGGGATGGTTCAGGCAGTGATGCGAGCAATGGGGAGCGACGGGGAGCGGCAGAAGCAGCTTCGCTTACTTGCCCGCCGCTCACCTCCTGCTGTGCAGGCCGGTTCTTAACAGGCCAAGGACGGGACCACCGTCCATAGACCACCCAAGTAACTCTAATTCTAACTGCAATTTCACTGGCAGTTTAACGAAGTTGCATCCACTAAAATTCTAAACTTAATATCTTCCAAGATACGCTTAAAAGCAGTCACTATCCCATGGCTTATTTATTTTAAAGAGTCGTTTTTGGGTATCTCTGACATTCCTGGCCAAACTGAATGAAATCAACTATCTCTGAAAACACAAAAAAACTACTTGTTGAACATACAAATAGTTTCCATTAAAAATGTCACAATATATTTTTTACTTCCTAAAGATTGATATGAATTATAACCATTATTTTGGTGTAAACATGAAAAAATTAAAGTTTAATATTATTAGAAGGCATCCATCTTGGTGTTGTAGATTAATATGTAATCTTTCCATGTGATGATACACTCATTTTACTAGTTCTTTGGGTTCTGGGCTCCTTTGGATTTTTAAATCCACTTGTCAATCTTCTTTAGTACTGTATTTTACCCAATTTATCTTTGTACCTATACCAATAAAGGAATGAGACCACAGTTTGTGAATACTCAATCTGCCACAATCTTCTTCAATCAGGAGATTGTATATAATGTTTCTATGCTATTTGAAGGGAGGACATCATCCCAGTTTCATCTGTGCTAACAAGGAGAATTTATTATGAAAAGATCTGGGAAAGGGATGAGGTGCTAAAATGAAAGACACAGATGCCTACTATGTTCAGCTGGTTTTCTTCTTCATAAATGAAGTGTTAATAGTGAGATGTTAACGACCCACACTTGACACCTATTCTCTACAACCCTCTCAGATTGACTCAGAGTGAAAATAAGTTTCTGTATTACAACTCAAACTAAAAGTTACACTGAAAAGGACATGGTTAAGCACTTCAGAGATATGTACATATTTCAAGCTTATTCTTAAAAACTTCATGTTTTAGGTAACTTTGAACAAGACAGACATAATTTCATTATTCTTGTTCTGGGTTGATATTGTTTTTGCTTCTCCCAAACCATAAAATTTACAGGAGAAAAAAATTCATCTGTAAAAGTGTTCATATATTTGGAAACAAAAATTAAATCAACCCTCTAGAGAGCCAAGAAGAGAGTTATCAAACAGGATACATGATAGAAACTTAAAATCATACAAAATTAAACTAGTAGCAACACTTATAGCAAAGGGGTGAAGGAGTTTAAGAATATTTACTCTGGGCTTCCCTGGTGGCACAGTGGTTGAGAGTCCGCCTGCCGATGCAGGGGACACGGGTTCGTGCCCCAGTCCGGGAAGATCCCACATGCCACGGAGCGGCTGGGCCCGTGAACCATGGCCGCTGAGCCTGCGCGTCCGGAGCCTGTGCTCCGCAACAGGAGAGGCCACAACAGTGAGAGGCCCGCGTACCGAAAAAAAAAAAAAAAAGAATATTTACTCTGGCTACATTAGGAGGAAAAGTCACTTATTGATTCACTGGGCCAGCGAAACCCAATAAGAATGCTATTCTGCTGCTTATAAGATCATTTGGAATAATTACTTTTTAAAAAGACTTAGTCTATCAATGTCAACTTCAAATATAACAGAGTTTTTCCCATAAACCAAGTAAATGGGGAAAATATAGAATTATTCCAAATTTCTGTTTATCCTACAAAGAAATACTTCCCAAACCCAAGTGCTTCCTATCACAATATATGACATTATATACTGTTTACTGATCAATAGGAAAAAGGCAAATGTTAATTGAAATTAAAATAAAACATATATCTTCTACCATAAAAAAAAAGAGACGAAGAGAACCAACAGGGTCAAATAAATGGAAATTATTAGAATTGGTTATATATAAAAAATAGTTCCCTATATTTCATATACTTAGAGTTATAAAATAACCCCATAAACCTTATTGCTCATTAATCTAGATCAGGGATCAGAAAACTTTTCCTGCAAAGAGCCAGACGGTAAATATTTCAGGCTTTGCAGGCCATACAGTTTGTATCCACCTACTCAGCACTGTGGTTGGAGTGTGAAAGCAGCCACAGACAACACACCAATGAATGAGCGTGGCTGTGATCCAATAAAACTTTATGTATAGTGACTGAAATCTGAATTTCATATCATTTTCACACATCACAAAATATTCTTCTGATTTTTTTCAGTAATTTTTAAAAGCACAACCTTAGATTATGGACCATAATAAACAGGCAGCATGCTGGATTTGGCCTATGGGCTAAGGTTTGCCAACCCCTGATCTAGAAATACATGAAAAGTGGGTGCTAGTAATACTTTCCAAACATTCATTTTAATAATAGAATACAAATATTGTTGCATTTTTACTCTACCATTATTTTTCCAATACATGAAGTTCTAAAACAGCATTATCTGCCAAAATAACGGCTGACCCAAAACTAAGAAAGTTAAATGAAGAATTCTTAATATTTCAAAGCCACAAAAAAGAACTAACACAAAGACAGAAAAGTGTTATTTCATTACACATTCCTAGGTCATAAATTTCACATGGAATTAAACTGATTCTATATAATGTTTGCCCACTGAACTATATCATGGAGTTTTAGTTATTTTTATGCCAAATCTAGAATTTCATTCACCCCACATGTAAAACAGTATTAAAATGTGGCCACAAGAATTCTGGCATTTTCATAGTTAATGCTATTCTGTATGGTAATAGTGAAATGTCTTAGGAAAAAAAAATCACAGGACACAGTCACGGAAACTGTACTGCAGTTGTAGCTTACCTATAACTAGTTAAGATCTTAAGCAAATCATGTAAGGCAGCATTTCCTAAAGTCTGTTCTGCATCCACAGATGATTCATTAACATAACAGGATCTGTGGCCAATTGAGTTTGGGAAATGCTATACATCAGACACATTTCTAGAAGATTTATAATGTACATAAGCATATCATAAGTTCTGAGAAGTTGTGCAGTAAAGAAATCCTTTGGTTTAATCCAGACTCTCCAAATTTACTCAGTTTGAGCAGTACTAATTAACATCCCGCAAAACTAAAATTCCTTAAAACAACATACTTGGAAAATTTTCTCATCAGTAGAGATGAGAAAAATATCCCTTCAGGTTCTAAACTTTAAAATTCTGTGAGATTATTTGTGAAAGCTGCTCAAATATTTAATTCAAGTTTACAAACCTGAACCCTCTGGACCAAATATACTCTTTATGCTCCCACAACACTGTGACCTTCCTCTTTCAGAGCACTTATCTTTGGATTGAAATCATCTCTCTAACCATCTAGACTCACCTCCTTAATTGGGAGACGGAATCATGCTCCATCATTCTTGTTTCTCTAACACTTACCAGAGTGCACGGATCATTAAATGTTTTGCTTTTTGTTTTTGTCTTTATTCTAACACAACAAACTCCTATTTGATTGCCCCACAACCATTCCTACCCTTCTCCTATTGCCTCTCTATGCACCTATGGTCACGTTTCCTCCCCCTTAAAAACCTTCATCTCCCATTCCTCTTAAGATGGAGACCAAATGCCATAAGATAGCCCCGGAGGATCTAAACTGCTTTACCTCATATCATATCATATCATTGTTCCTCTCTGCTTTATACATTTTAGTCACACGAAGATAGTACAGATGATATAGTAAACGGCACAGAGCAAAAAGCAGGACAGGGGACTGGGAATGTCAGGGTGGAGTCAGGTGGGTGGCCATGAATGGCATGACTAAAAAGGTTCCATTAGTGAGAGGGAACAGAAAATAAACACCTCTAAACTGTGAGTCTGGATGACTGGTTTGGAAAATGCAGCAGGTGTGGCTAGAGTGGCATTGGCACGGTGGAGAGCCGTACATGAGGTCAGAGAGGTCACGGGAGGCCTGGTAGACCAGGGCCTTCTAGGGCACTGTGTACGCAGTCAGCTCCCATGATGACCTCTCTAATCTAGATCCCGCCTCTGAAGTCGTCTCCTATATCAAACTGTACTTGACGACTCCCCCTGGATGTCTTAATGGAACGTTTAGCTGAGGTCTTAATCCCCGCTTCAAATCTGTTTCTCCTCCATTCTTCCCCGTCTCAGTAAATGGCAGGAACCTCTACGTATTGGCCAAAGCCAGAAACCTGGAAGTGCCTCCCACTGAACTGAGAACAGACACGGAAGTCTAATGAACATGCTCCATGCTGGGTAGCCATATCTTCTGATTAGCGTAGTAAAGTTGGTGAAAAGCCTAATTCCATATACGCAGTACTCCAATGAGTATTGCTTCCCAGGCATTTATTACACACATACTTGCACCTAATTCCCATGTGAGGGAATTAACATTCCTGTGGGGGCAGATGCTGGGTGAAGTGGGACATTAAATCTGGGTGTCCCCTGCAATGCCAAATGTCCATCTAAGACAAAAATGGTACAGGACCTCCCTGGCAGTCCAGTGGTTGGGACTCCGAGCTTCCACTGCAGGGGGCACAGGTTTGATCCCTGGTCGGGGAACTGGGATCCCACATGCCACATGCTACATGACTCACCCACAAAAATAAATAAATAAATAAATAATAAAAACAGTTCTTTAAAAAAAAGGTACACGCACCTAGAGTTCAGTCCTAACAGTAGCTTCAGGCTAGGAGGCAGCAAGCATAGAGGGAAAGGTCCCTACAGCCTCTCACAGTGTAAGTCTAAAAGTGAGAGATCCAGTGAACCCTATCAAGCAGGACCAATGTCCCAAATGGCTTTATTTTTACACTCTCTAAAAAGAAATGGAAACCACAGACTAGGAACTACTGCTCTGCTTGAAAATTTCTGGGACCCTCGTAACTTCCCCATGATTATTATTCGTGCTACTGTTACTTCATGGTGACTAGCAACAAACTCCACACAAAAATAACAACAAATTATGGTGTATTGCTACAGTGAATACTAAGCAAATTTATTAAGTAGGGGTATAGTTACATGGAAAGTCTTACAAGTGAAAGGGGGTTATATATGATTTCCATACAAAATGTTAGTAGCAGTACCTCTCAAAGGTGAGACTACAGATAATTTAAATCAAAGGTTTGTATGTGCTTGTCCTAGAAGGTAACAAGAAAATGAGGAGCTAAGAAGGCAGAATGCAAAATTAGACATGGATTTTGAAAAGTACATTTTATGAGACTTGCTGTGGTCTTTTACCAGCAAAAGATTCTGACACCTACCTTCCTTTCTACTTTTGGTAGTCCTATTATTCAAAAATCTTTTGTGAAAAGTTTTCTAGCAATACAAACTTCTATCTTTATTGAAACATCAAATTAGCTATATATGATGCTTTATTCCTAAAGTCTAATAAAATGTATACACATAAAAGGAAATAAGGGGTTCCAGGATAAGATGGAGTAGATGTACTTCTTTCCTTTCCTCATGCTAAGTACAACTAAAACTCCGGGTCATTACATGTACCATAAACTTAAGAAAATTCTGACGGCTGGAAGAAGGGAAGCTGGCTAGAGAACTTGGAACCAGATGAACAACATATCAGGATTTCTTTTTGCCTAATATATCCTGAACTGGGTGCTAAGAAGCCAGCAATCTTAAAATGTCAGTGTGTACAGACGAAGCGCGCGCACGCGCACACACACACACACACACACACACACACACACACACACACACAAAGAAAGGCTTATTCTCTCTAGCCAAAGGACCAAGAAAAGGGCAATCATGCAGGACAGAAAGATTTTAGACAATAATTGCTATACTCCAGCAATAAAAAAGCTGCAACCCTATCTCATCTCCGCCAGCAAGAGTTACATAAGGAGCCTAGATTTCCATCCTCCCCAGCTATAATGAGGAGTTCTTTTTCCCCTGCTGGAATGGTGTCAGAGAAAGCCAAGTGAAGTTGGAACTTTCATCCCTACCCAGAGGTAATGAGCCTCCTTCTCCCCGATGAGGTATCAATGACGCTAAGTAGGGAACCTGTATTTCCATCCAGACCTGGCAATAACATGAGAAACTCCTCAGTTTCCTGCTGGTCCAGTGTCAGAAAAAGCCTCCTAAAAAGAAGATTTAAATAAGCTCCACAATCTCATAACATAATACCCAAAATGTCCAGATTCTAGCAAGATCAGTCATCATACCAAGAACCAGGAAAATCTCAACTTTAATGAGAAAAGACAATCACCAGATACCAAATTAAGACAACACAGATGTTGGACTCAACTGACAAGTATTTTCAGTCATCATAAAAATACTTCAATAAACAATTACAAACATACTTGACACACACACACACAAAAAGAAAGTCTCAGCCTCCAGAAAAACAAAACAAAAACCAGAAGATATAAAGAACCAAGTTGAGATTTAAGGACTGAAAAAACAGAGTAACCAAAATGAAAAATTCACTGGAAAGGCTCAACAGCAGAACAAAGATGACAGAAATTAGAATCAGTGAATGTGAAGATAGAACATGAATTTCTCAACGTGAATAACAGAGAGAAAACAGACTGGGGTGAAAAATGAACAAAGGCTCAGAGAACTGCAGGGCTATCACAAACGATCTAACATCTGTGCAACTGGTGTCTCAGGAGAAGAAAAGAAAAAGTATATAGGGTTACAAAATAATTCCTCCGCAAAAATGGCTGGAAAATTCCCAAATTTGTCAAAAGATGTAAACTTACAGATTCAAGAATCTGAGCAAACTCCAAACAAGATAAACCCAAAGAAAACTATGCCAAGACAAATTCCTGAAAGCTAAAATCAAAGAAAAATTGTAAAAGCCACAAGAGAGAAATGATATCGTATCACATCTTATCAATAAAGGAAAATCAATTTGAATTACAGTGGATATCATATCAGAAACCATGGAGGCCAGAAGAAAGTGACACAGCATTTATCATGTACTGAAAAAAAACCTGTCAACACAAAATTCACCATCCAGTAGGCTAATCCTTCAGGAATGAAGGAGAAATCAAGGCATTTTCAGATGAAGTTAAACTAAAAAAATTTGTTGCCAGTGGACCTATCGTAAAAGACTAACAACAGAAAGATCTTAAAATGGAAAGAAAATGCTAGGATCTTGGAACATCCAAAAGGAAAAAAGAACAAGAGAATAATTATAGATAAACAGAGGAGTTTTTTTTCTCCTCTTGTGGTTTCTATACTATATTTAATGCTTGAAGCAAAAACTACCATTGTCTGATATGATTCTCAAAGTCCGTATTTAAAACAATATTACAAATGAAAGACCGTAAAGGGACTTATAGGGAAGCTAAGGTTTCTAACTTTACTCACACTGGTAAAATGCAGACACCACTAGGCTCTGATAAGTTATATATGTATAACATAATACCTGGAGCAAGCATTTAAAAATCTATACAAAGGGATACACCCTGAGACGCTAAATAAAAATGGAATACTTAAGGCACAAGCAACCCATAGGAAGGCAGGAAAAAGTAAACAGACAAATGAAAAACAGAAATCAATAAACTGATGAAATGAAAAACAGAAACGAAATGAAATAAAAAATAAAATAAAATTGTAGATTTAGGCCCTAACATACCAATAATTACATTAAACATAAATGGTCAAACTATTCCAACTAAAAGACAGAAACTGGTAGAGTGAATTTAAAAACATTATCCAACTACATGCTGTCTGTAAGAAACTCACTTAGAATATAAGACTATAGTTACATTGAGAGTAAAGTGATAGATAAGGTGTATCATACAAATATTAGTCAAAATAAAGCAGTACTATTTTAATATCAGAGCAGATTTCAAAGCAAAGAAAATTACCAGAAACAAAAAGGGACACTACATAAGGATAAAAGGGTCAATCCACTGAGAAGATACAGCAATCTTAAATGACAGAGCTGCAAAATATGTGAAGCAAAAACTGACACAACTGAAAGAGAAACGGATAAATCCCCAATTTTATTTGGAGACTTCAATAAACTTCTCACAATTGATAGAACAACCAGACAGAAAATCAGTGAAGATACAAACTTAACAACACTTTTAACCAATATGACCCAATCAATATTTATAGAACACTCTACCAACAACAGCAGAATATATATTCCTTTCAAGTGCCCATGAAATATATACCAGTATATAAATAATATAGACAATATACTGGGCCATAAAACAAATCTCAACAAATTTAAAAGAAGTGAAATCATACAGAGTGTACTGTCTGACCACAATGGAATCAAACTAAACACAAGTGAACAGAAAGGTAACAGGAAAAATCTCCAAACATCTGGAAACAAAACAACACATTTCTAAAATAATCCTTGAGTAAAAGAAGTATCAAAAGAAATAAGTATATACATACTGAACTGAATGTAAATGAAATACAACATATCAAAATTTGTGAGCTGAAGCTCAGAAGTGCTAAGAGAAATTTATAGCACTAAATATGTACATTAGAAAAGAGAAAAACTCTCAATAATCTAAGCTTCCATCCAAAGAACAAAGAAGGCAGGAGCTTCAAAATGGCAGAAGAGTAAGATGCAAAGATCACCTTCCTCCCCACCAATACATCAGAAATACATCTACATGTGGAACAAGTCCTACAGAACACCTACTGAACGCCGGCAGAAGACCTCAGACCTCTCGAAAGGCAAGAAACTCCCCACGTACCGGGGTAAGGCCAAAAAACAAAAAGAAACAACAGAGACAAAGAATAGGGACGGGGCTTGCACCTTGGCGAGGGAACTGTGAAGGAGGAAAGGTCACCACACACTAGGAAGCCCCTTCGCGGGAGGAGACTGTGGGTGGCGGAGGGGGAAAGCTTCGAAGCCACGGAGGAGAGCACAGCAACAGGGGTGCGGAGGGCAAAGCGGAGAGATTCCCGCACAGAGGATCAGGGCCGACCGGCACTCACCAGCCCGAGAGGCTTGTCTGCTCACCCGCCGGGGCGGGCGGGGCTGGGAGCTGAGGCTCGGGCTTCGGTCGGAGCACAGGGAGAGGACTGGGGTTGGCGGCGTGAATACAGCCTGAAGGGGGCTAGTGCACCACAGCCGGGAGGGAGTCCGGGGAAAAGTCTGGACCTGCCGAAGAGGCAAGAGACTTTTTCTTGCCTCTTTGTCTCCTGGTGCGGGAAGAGAGGGCATTAAGAGCGCTGCTTAAAGGAGCTCCAGAGACGGGCGCGAGCCGCGGCTATCAGCGCGGACCCCAGAGACGGGCATGAGACCACTAAGGCCACTGCTGCTGCCACCGAGAAGCCTGTGTGCGAGCACAGGTCACTCTCCACACCCCCCTTCCGGGGAGCCTGTGCAGCCCGCCACCGCCAGGGTCCCAGGATCCAGGGACAACTTCCCCGGGAGAATGCACAGCGCGCCTCAGGCTGGTGCAACGTCACGCCGGCCTCTGCCGCCGCAGGCCCGCCCCGCACTCCGTAGCCCTCCCTCCCCCACGGCCTGAGTGAGCCAGTCCCCGAAGCAGCTGCTCCTTTAACCCCGTCCTGTCTGAGCGAAGAACAGACGCCCTCCAGCAACGCAGAGGAGGGGCCAAATCCAAAGCTGAGCCCCTGGGAGCTGTGAGAACAAAGAAGAGAAAGGGAAATCTCTCCCAGCAGCCTCAGGAGCAGCGGATTAAAGCTCCACAATCAACTTGATGTACCTGCATCTGTGGAATACCTGAATAGACAAGGAATGATCCCAAATTGAGGAGGTGGACTTTGGGAGCAACGACATATATATATTTTTCCCTTTTTCTCTTTTTGTGAGTGTGTATATGTATGCTTCTGTGTGATTTTGTCTGTATAGCTTTGCTTTTACCATTTGTCCTAGGGTTCTCTGTCCGGGTTTTTTTGTTGTTTTTTAATTACTTAAAAACTTTTTTTTCTCCTTAATAATTATTTTTTATTTTAATAACTTTATTTTACTTTATCTTCTCTCTCTCTCTCTCTCTCTCTCCTCCCTTTTATTGTGAGCCACGTGCAGGACAGGCTCTTGGTGCTCCAGCTAGGAGTCAGTGCTGTGCCTCTGAGGTGGAAGAGCCAACTTCAGGACACTGGTCCACAAGAGATCTCCCAGATCCACGTAATATCAAACAGCGAAAATCTCCCAGAGATCTCCATCTCAACGCCAAGACCCAGCTCCACTCAATGACTCAGCTACAGTGCAGGGCACCCTATGCCAGAAAACTAGCAAGAGAGGAAAACAACCCCATCCATTAGCACAGAGGCTACCTAAAATCGTAAGGCCACAGACACCCCAAAACACACCACCAGACGTGGACCTGCCCACCAGAAAGACAAGATCCAGCCTCACCAACCAGAACACAGGCACCAGTCCCCTCCACCAGGAAGCCTACACAACCCACTGAACCAACCATAGTCACTGGGGACAGACACAAAAAACAACAGGAACTACGAACCTGCAGCCTGCAAAAAGGAGACCACATACACAGTAAGATAAGCAAAATGAGAAAGACAGAGAAACACACAGCACATGAAGGAGCGAGATAAAAACCCACCAGAGGGCTTCCCTGGTGGCGCAGTGGTTGAGAATCTGCCTGCCAATGCAGGGGAAACGGGTTCGAGCCCTGGTCTGGGAAGATCCCACATACTGTGGAGCAACTAGCCCCGTGAGCCATAATTACTGAGCCTGCGCGTCTGGAGCCTGTGCTCCGCAACAAGAGAGGCCGCGATAGTGAGAGGCCCACGCACCACGATGAGGAGTGGCCCCCACTTGCCGCAACTGGAGAAAGCCTCGCACAGAAACGAAGAGCCAACACAGCCATAAATAAATAAATTAAATTTAAAAAAAAAAAAAAAAACCACCAGACCTAACAAATGAAGAGGAAATAGGCAGTCTACCTGAAAAAGAATTCAGAATAATGATAGTAAAGATGATCCAAAATCTTGGAAATAGAATGGAGAAAATATAAGAAACGTTTAACAAGGACCTAGAAGAACTAAAGAGCAAACAAACAGTGATGAACAACCCAATAAATGAAATTCAAAATTCTCTAGATGGGATCAATAGCAGAATAACTGAGGCAGAAGAACGGATAAGTGACCTGGAAGATAATAATAGTGGAAATAACTACTGCAGAGCAGAATAAAGAAAAAAGAATGAAAATAATTGAGGACAGTCTCAGAGACCTCTAGGACAACATTAAACGCACCAACATCTGAATTATAGCAGTCCCAGAGAAGAAGAGGAAAAGGAACTGAGAAAATATCTGAAGAGATTATAGTTGAAAACTTCCCTAATATGGGAAAGGAAATAGTTAATCAAGTCCAGGAAGCACAGAGAGTCCCATAATCCAAGGATATGGATATATTTATCCAAGGATAAATCCAAGGAGAAACACGCCAAGACACACATTAATCAAGCTATCAAAACTTAAATACAAAGAACAAATATTAAAAGCAGCAAGGGAAAAACAACAAATAACACATAAGTGAATCCCCATAAGGTTAACAGCTGATCTTTCAGCAGAAACTCTGCAAGCCAGAAGGGAGTGGCAGGACATATTCAAAGTGATGAAGGAGAAAAACCTACAACCAAGATTACTCTACCCAGCAAGGATCTCATTCAGATTTGATGGAGAAATTAAAACCTTTACAGACAAGCAAAAGCTAAGAGAATTCAGCACCACCAAACCAGCTTTACAACAAATGTTAAAGGAACTTCTCTAGGCAGGAAACACAAGAGAAGTCAAAGACCTACAATAATAAACCCAAAACAATTAAGAAAATAATGGTAATAGGAACATACATATCGATAATTACCTTAAATGGAAATGGATTAAATGCTCCAACCAAAAGACACAGACTGGCTGAAAGGATACAAAAACAAGACCCATATATATGCTGTCTACAAGAGAGCCACTTCAGACCTAGAGACACATACAGACTGAAAGTGAGGGGATGGAAAAAGATATTCCATGCAAATGGAAACCAAAAGAAAGCTGGAGTGGCAATTCTCACATGAGACAAAATAGACTTTAAAATAAAGACTATTGGAAGAGACAAAGAAGGACACTACATAATGATCAAGGGATCAATCCAAGAAGAAGATATAACAATTGTAAATATTCATGCACCCAACAGAGGAGCACCTCAATAGATAAGGCAAATACTAACAGCCATAAAAGGGGAAATTGACAGTAACACATTCATAGTAGGGGACTTTAACACCCCACTTTCACCAATGGACAGATCATCCAAAATGAAAATAAATAAGGAAACACAAGCTTTAAATGATACATTAAACAAGATGGACTTAATTGATATTTATAGGACATTCCATCCAAAAACAAAAGAATACACATTTTTCTCAAGTGCTCATGGAACATTCTCTAAGATCAAGAGAACATAATAGAAAACCCAGAAACAGACATAGGACTTAGTGAAGCAGTTTTAGACGAGAAAACAAAGCACATTTACAAAAGAAAATAACTGACTAACTGAACTTCATCAAAGTTTAAAACTTTTGCTTGGTGAAAGCCCCTGTTAAGAGGATGAAAAGACAAACTACAGACAGGAAGAAAAGGTTTGCAAACAAAGGATTCATATCTAGATTACATGACAAACTCAAAACTCAACAGTAAAACACCAAACAATCCAACAGAAAATGGGCAAAGGACATGAAGAGACATTTTACCAAGGAAGACATATGATGGCAAAAAAACAACAAGAAGTTCAACATCCCTAGCCATCAGAGAAACGTAAATTAAGACCACGATGATACATCATTACTCACTCATCAGAAAGACTAAAACTTAAAAGAGTAACAAAAACAAATGCTGGTGAGGATGAGGAGAAACTGGATCTCTCACATGTTCCTAGTTATGATGCAAAACGGCTCAGCTACTCTGGGAAAGAGTTTGGCACGTTTCCTAGAAAACTAAGCATATATTTAACCAAACGACCCAGCTATCACACTTCTGGGCATTTATCCCAGAGAAATGAAAACTTATGTCCATACAAAAACTATGCATAATGTTCATAGCAGCTTTATTTGTAGTAGCTGAAAATTGGAGGCAACCAAAACATCCTTCGATAGGTGAATAGTTAAACAAACTGTGATATATCCATACCACAGAATATTAATCAGCAATAGAGAGGAATGAACTATTGACGTACAAAAAAAACGTGGATGGATCGATCTCAAGGGCATTAGGCTGAGTGAATAAAAGCCAATCTCAAAAAGTCACATACTGTATGATCCCATTTATATAACATTTTGAGATAACAAAATTATACAGATGGAAAACAGATTAGTAGGTGCCAAGGGTTAGGGATGCTGAGAAGCAGGGGTGAGGGTGAGACTATAAAGGGATAGCAGGAAAGAAATCCATGCAGGGATGGGAAGAGTCCTGTATCTTGATTACAACAGTGGTTACACAAATCTGCACATGTGATAAACTGGCACAGACCTACAAAACACACCTTGTACCAATGTCAATATCCTAGGTTAGGACTGTACTATAGGTATATAAAATGTAACCACTGGGGAGCCTGGGTGCAGAGTACATGGGATCTCTCTGCACTATTTTTATAACTTCCTGTAAATCTAAAATTATTTCCAAAAAAAAAAAAAGGTTTTTTTAAAGAAGGAAACAAGGTAGAAAGGATAAAATAATTAAATTAGTTTAAATTTTCCTTATATGTATCTTGAAAATTTACAACCTACATGCACTTCCATTCCTAATATTTATTTTCTTGAATGACTTAAGTTCATGGTGACTTTTACTCCAGGAAAAAAAAAAATTTTTGAAATGAGACTCAAGATTTTCCTTCACAATATCCAAAATACTCAATAACAAAATTATTTTATGGAATGGGTTTTGGAGTCAGACAGAAATAGGTTTAAACCCCAATTTTATAACTTACTACATATATGGCCTAAATCAAATTAAACTTGAATTTCAGTTTTCCTATAGATAAAATGGGGACAAAAATACAAACCTTAGAGAATTATCACGTCAGTGTGCAGAGAAGCTGGTAGGGCTGTACACATTCTAAACATCACAGTAACTTTTACTGCTACTATCTTATCTCCCCGAATGGGACAGATATTCCTCAAAAGTGGGGGCAATTTCATATATTTCTTTTGAATCACCCTACTGCTCTCAGCATAGTGATAGGTATACAATAAATATAAAATATGCATTGAATTCTCTTTGAACTTTCAACTTCTGCCTTTAAAAATTACCGTTATTTCCTTACTGTAAATGATAATACTCTTTCGGAAACGGGTTAGGTTCTGTTTTTTTTTTAAATAAGAGTTTTTTTGATGAATGTAATATATAGTTGCTAAAGGCATCAAACCAACAAAGAATAGTTCAACTGGTGTAATAGTTTCAAGATGCAAAACACAGAACAAGATTTCCAAATATTCTACATATCCTGTATTCTTTTTTTAATAAAAGTATCAAATCACTGTTATACATCTGAAATTAATATAATATTTTATGTCAATTACAACTCAGTAAAAAAATTATAAAGGGGAAAAAGAAAAATGTCTTGGTCCTCCCTTGTAATAACCTGTGTTGAAAGGTTATGTCTTGTTCTTTGCTAACTCTTTTTTGCCGATTCTCCATTTCCTGCTAAGCTAACAGCGGTCCTCATCGCCTCTTGGTACAACTCGAGAAATGCCCGAGAGTCACGAGCTCAGGAAAAGCAGTTAGAAAATCAGACCATTTCCCACATATCTTGCATTCTTGTTTCCAACTTTGCCAGTTAAAAATACATTTTTAAAAATTTTTACTGGGGTATAGTTGGTTTACAATGTTGTGTTAGTTTCAGGTGTACAGCAAAGTGGATCTGTTATACATATGTCCACTCTTTTTTAGATTCTTTTATTTTTTAATGGCCAATGAGTGGCACCTTCCAATGCCTCATCACTTCATGACAATTTTTTTGCTTCAAATGTTCACATAAAGAATCCTATTTTCATCTAGACTGGCTAACCCTGTTCCCTATGACCCCTTTCTCAACATACAACTCCAGGCTGCTGACCCTGACCTTTCATAACTTTCTAGAGATTATTTCTATACTCACATATTCCTCATTATATAATACCTTATTTTTTCTATCACAATGGGAACTGTTTAAAAAAAAAAAAAAAAGCCCCTGACCTCACTCCCCAATTTAAAATCTTCTTCAAACAATTTATCTTACTAATTTGTCTCTTAGTTCTAAACTCCCAAAAAGAACTATCAGGCTACTATCAAGTAGGATTATCAAACTCCACTTTAATACAAATTACTGATTAGTTTCTTTCTCTAACTCCTAAGAGTCATAGTAAAAACTTACTGCTGGGAACAGTGATTTAATAATGTATTATCAATATACCACAATAAAAACTTGTAAACAAAACAAAAGCTAAGGTTTGGGATATCGCTTTTGAGAGCACATTACTCAAAGATGCTCTTCTATATTTTAACTTCTACTTTGGAATAATATTACATACATTAAAAAGATGCAAACATAGTACAAAGAGTTCCCATATACCCTTCACATAACTTTCCTTAATGTTAGCGTCTTATATAACCACAGTACATTGGTCAAAACTAAAAATTAAACATTGGTACAACAGTATTAACTAAAGCACAAATTTTACTTGTAGCATCTATACTTTTTCAGTAAATGATGACACCTCTGAGGTAGCTGGACATCCAGATGTCTTAAAAAATGTCTAATTATCCTCTTTTAACTTGGTCCCCAGCTGTTCTATGATTAACCTTGATTCTCTATAAAATGGATTCATAGTAACATAGAATCTTGGTGTTGGAAGAAATCTTAGAAGTCATCTAGATTAGTGTTTTTCAAAGTACAAATGATGACCCATCAACAAGTCATGAAATAAATTTAATGAATCACAACTAGCATTTTTAATAAAACAAAATAGAAAATATTAGACTACAACACACATGTTAGGGTATTACTGCTTCATAAATCTTCTGTGTATGCATACATAAATATGTACTAGGTCACACTACTGAAAAAAATATTCCTTACCACAGGTTAGTCGAAAAAGTTTTAAGTCACTCATCTACATCAAGCCATAAAAGGAAACCTCTCTCGGATATCCTTGTCACATGATAAGGCCACCTCCATTTAAATATCATTAAAGGGACTTCCCTGGTGGTGCAGTGGTTAAGAATCTGCCTGCCAATGCAGGGGACACAGGTTCGATCCCCGGTCTGGGAAGATCCCACATGCCACGGAGCAGCTAAGCCCGTGCACCACAACTACTGAGCCTGCGCTCTAGAGCCCGTGAGCCACAACTACTGAGCCTGTGTGCCACAACTACTGAAGCCCGCACACTCTATAGCCTGTGCTCTGCAACAAGAGAACCCACCGCAATGAAAAGCCCACGCACGGCAACAAAGAGTAGTCCCCGCTCGCCACAACTAGAGAAAGCCCACGCGCAGCAAAAAAGACCCAACGCAGCCAAAAATAAAAATAATAAAATTAAAAATTTAAAAAATAGTAAAATAAATAAATATCATTCAAGGTAGGATATTTACTACTTATACTTCAGACAATAATGTCAGGAAATAATTTATATGGAACCAACATCTATCTCTGTTGACTTCAGATCCACAAGTCGCAGAAAAAGGCTTTTTTCTTCCAAAGAAAAATATCCTGCAGTCCTATTTATTTTTCTTCTTCTTTTTTTTTTTTTTAAATCAGTGAACAGAGATGGTTACATTATAAAAGAAAGGTCGCTTTTTTGTTCTGTTTTTTTTTTTTCTTTTTGGTTCCTAAGAAGAGACTGTGGAGACAAAGGTCAATAAAGGAACAGAAAAAGGTACATAAGGATGCTAGACTGGAGAAAAGATGCAATACCAAATAAAAAGGTCAAGTCAATAAAGGAATATCTTTGTAGCGATGACATGAAAAAAATTATCAAACTCTGCAGACAATTTCATAAGAGTACACATTATTTACTAGCAAATTTCATTTTGGAAACGAGACTTTTTATTTTTTTAACACACACATTCACAGAGACAGAGAGAGAAAAGAAAGAACTCCTAAACTCAAAAGAAAGGGGAGGGCTTCCCTGGTGGCACAGTGGATAAAAATCCGCCTGCCAATGCAGGGGACACAGGTTCAAGTCCTGGTCCTGGAAGATCCCACATGCCGCGGAGCAACTAAGCCCACGTGCCACAACTACTGAGCCTGCACTCTAGAGCCCGTGAGTCACAACTACTGAGCCCGCATGCCACAACTACTGAAGCACACGGCCTAGAGCCCGTGCTCTGCAACAAGAGAAGCCACCGCAGTGACAAGCCCGTGCCGCGCACTGCAATGAAGAGCAGCCCCCGCTTACCGCGAATAGAGAAAGCCCACGTGCAGCAACAAAGACCCAACACAGTTAAAAATAAATAAATAAAATAATAAAAAGAAAAAGAAGGGGGAAAAATCATACACAAATGAAACCTTCTCCATTACATATGAGAAAGTCATTATATGAAATTTATCAAAGCAACTGTTATTTCTGCCCAATCCCAAAGTACTTCATGTCATTAAATAAATATATATAAATATTTTATAAATATATAATTCTCCAAATCTGTATTCAGTTAACTGGCAACTTCATTCTACCTAAAATGCAGAAGAAACTCAAAATGTATAAAGTGAGAAGTAAATTCTGACATCAAAAACTCCAAGAACTAAATAAAGCTCAGGTACTTCTCACTTATAGGAGCACCACAGGGCCCAATTCGAAACCTTGTTACTCTTACTCTGCTCCCAATTCTAACTATAATATCGGTTTCTAAGACAACAGCAGTTTAAGAACATTAAATTAGCAGGCGGGGGCAAGCACTGTATACAAATCTGCACTGACATGCAACAGGAAATAAGATGACAACCTGACTGCACAGGATGATTTAGAAAATAACAAAGCAGACTGGTGCTCAAGAAACTGATGTCTAGCGTAAGAACAAACCACAATCTCAGGAGGCTTACAGTAATGGTTGTCGTTTATATGGTTGACACTGAGTCAGCATGTGAGATTCTTTATGTTCGTAACTGTAGCATTTTTAACATGAAAAATGTATGCTATAACCGTTAGAAAATTTTCTCTCAATTACTGAAATACAAAAAGTTTTAGTTTTCAAAAAGGGGTAAAATCCTCAGCAATTTGGAACACTTGGCTGTCCAGAACAATTGACTGCCTGAGGACTGTGGTTAACGGTAATTTTCACCTTCTATTTTAACTCTTTCAAAAGTTCTATGACTACTTAAATCAACATATCATAAAGTAATCTTTGATGTTAATAGAGGGTAACGTGTGTTTGGGTTAGTATTCCAATGACTGCACATTAGAATCACCAGGGGAATGTTTTAAAACACTGGTGTCCAAATTCCCCATCCAGAAATTCTGATTTAATTACTCTAGATAGAGCCTGCCATCAGACGTGTTAAAGCTTTCCAGGAGAGCCTGATATTCACTCAGGGTTGGGAACCAGTCAGACAAATAATTTTCTGCACAACATCTTTAAGAATCTTTAAGGAATCTTCAGAGGGATATACTAAGCAGCATTTCCCAAATTTGTCTTCAAATCCATTTTTCACGGAGCACCTTATAATTCTAACTTTGGTAATTCATCAGCTAAA
Organism: Orcinus orca; assembly: GCF_937001465.1. Taxonomy (NCBI): domain Eukaryota; kingdom Metazoa; phylum Chordata; class Mammalia; order Artiodactyla; family Delphinidae; genus Orcinus; species Orcinus orca. The sequence continues at coordinate 17,632,718 of NC_064575.1, forward strand.
AATCAAAGTAAATATTAAATTTAGAATAAAAGTGAGCAACTTTCCAAATTTATAAAAGCTCTAATGTACTTGCAAAGGACAGAGGAAGTGAGAGAAGAAAGTAAAAAAGGGGTTTACTTTTATACGGCTATTTTTTTTAATATATTACAAAAATTCCAAATGAAAGATTTTAATTTTAACTAAGAAACTTCACACTTTATTTAAATGATGCTTACATCAAGTCTGTGACTCAAAAGCATTCATACATTGTGAAAGCTAATTCCAAAGATAAATTCATGCTGCCCTCGAATGGGTCAAGATAAATATTTTTACCTGGACTACACCAGAAATACTGATGATGGATACAATTTTATTATTTCATAAATAGGAGAATTATATTAAATACCATAGAAAGAAAATAAGATTTCACTTTTGAGTGTTACTGAGCTCAAAAGACCAACTATGACTGTATATTCATGTTCAAGACTTTTTAAATAATCCATTTTCATCAAGCTGCCATATTTGCCTATGCATGTGAAAATCAAGATAAAAATGTACACACCTCTGCGCCTTCTGCAATGGCCATCTCTAATTCAGTTTTGCTTCAAATAAGTCCATGGCAGTGGCCTTCAAACTTAATGCTCATACCTCGTAAAAGAACTCTTGTACATTTTTTATTACGTTGGATATTAACTTAAATTTTTAGAAGTTTGTATTTCCTGTGATCATATGCATGAATAAAAAAAATTTTTTGTGGAATGAACCACTATTGTAATTATTATTAGCAGATAAGTAATGGAACATAAATATTACAAATTTTGATAAGTAATTCTTTAAAAAGAACAGTAAAATCTTAGTGGGCATGCTTCTCCGTGAGATAGATAGGGCTTTTTAAAACAATGTATATTACTATATCTGACAGGTTCTCAATTTTATTCTTATTTCACAGTTTTCTAGGTATAATCACTGATAAAATGTTATTCACATTAAGAAGTAAATCACCCCCAAATTTTGTTATAGCAAAATTTTTTTCTGTGTCACAACTTACACTGTGATCTACCATGAAAAATTATGTTTAACAATGTGGCAACTGACAATTTGACTGGGTACTCTTACAATTTACTGAAAGCAAAGAACTAGAAACTACCTGACTTACATTAGGATGTATTACACATTTAACAATTATTCAGTATTCCAGTCCTAGGAAGTATTCCAAAAAGGCATTACTAAGACTTATTAAATAAGTATTAATTATATCTGTTATTCTTTCACCTAGCAGCACCTTCTTTAATTTGGTATACTCACAAAGGGTAGAAAATTTAAATATTGTTAATTACAATACTCTTCTGCTGATACAATATTTATTTCATAAAATGTTTTTACCTTATCACGCACTTCAAATCTATTTTCACTCAAACCTTGGAGCAGCAGACTTAGCTCACTTAATTTATGGTAAACACCCACCCAACAGTATACACTGTCAACCAATCCCAAACAAGTCTTTGTTTCTCAAGTCAAATATGTTTTGAGCTTAAAAGGAAAAGATTTTTAATTTGTCTCACAAAGCAAGATTCAACTATATGCTATATACAAGAGACATGACAAAAACAGAGAAAGGCTAAAAAAGAGAAGGATAGACAAAGGCATACTAGATTAATGGAAATAAAAAGAAAACAGCAATTATTCTCCTGTTATCAGACAAAGTAGAATGTCAGCTAAAGATGCACTAATGTCAAAGGCCATCTTTTAATGCTAAAATCTTCAATTTTCAATAATATATGAACATCAATGTGCCAAATAGTGCAGCAACAACCTTATGAAACAAGGACTACAGGAGATGTAAGGAAACATGGGTAGAGCCACACAAATACTAAGACATTTTAACATAACACTCTTGGTACATCACAGATCAAATGGGGAAAACACACATAAAGATATACTAGAAGACCTAAACAACAAAATCTTATACAAGATATACACACACACACACTATATACATACATATATATGTGTATATATATACCAAACTTCACATCTTTTATACTTCCTCTCAAGTGCATTTGCAATATTCACACTGATACTACATTACATCTCAAGAAAGCATGAGTAAGAGTCTACAAAAAGAAATACTAAAAAAAACAGTCAGGAATCACAATATAATAAACTAAAAATTAGTAACAAAATTTTAAAAAGAAGATGACCCTTCTACTCTGAAATTGAACCTTTATTAAACACATGTAACAAGAAAGGGAAAATACAAACTGGAACTACAGAATTACTAACAAAAATGATAATGAAAATACTATATAACAAATCTATAGAACACATGTAAAGCAATGATTCCACTTTCCCCTTTATCTTTGTCTAGTCAATGTAACATTAAAAACTATCTGGTCTGACAACTTGGTAGATAAAATTCCCCTGTGAGACCACATGGGCCTGTTGCTTTTTTATGGACTTACTAACTTTCTCTACCTTTTCGCAATCGATACTGATGCATTTAAGCTTTCTATTTCTGATGGGTCAACTTTGGTGCACAGTATTTTCCTAGGAAGTTATCTATACCACCTACGTTTTCAAATATATTTATACAGAAGTCTGCAAAGTAGTCTCTTGTAATCTGTTGAAATTTTTCTCAGTTCCAATAGTGATATTCCTCCTTGTCATTTCTTTTTTTTGTGTGTGTGCTTTCTCCCTTTTCTCTCCTTGATAGCTAGCTAGTGGTTTGTCTATTTTGTTAATTTTAAAAATTACAGTTTTGACTTATCAATTAGATCTACTTTTTTCTATTCTCTACTTCATTCATTTGTTTTAATCTTCATTACTTCTTTCTCTGTACTTTCATTTACTTTATTTTTTGAACTAGCTTTTATGATGTTGAGCCAGCCTATCCAACACCAAAAATATCTTTTCATTCACTGAGGTTTACTTTTATGTCTTTCAAGAGTACTCTAAAGTTTTCCTCATGCATTTTTGCATATTTCTTTTTAAGTTTATTCCTCATTATTTTCTCTTCTTTGTTGTTATTATAGGTGGAGTTTTCTCTATCATTATATACTCTACCTATAATTCCTTGTATATTTGAAGGCTACTAGATTCTAGATTTTAATTTTACACCATGCTACCCTGCTGAATTCTTTGATTCAATATTTTTCTAAAACTTGTGCCCCTAAATTGCTCTCTCTCTCTCCTCTAACTGCACTGACTAATGCCTCTAGGACAATGCTGAATAGTTTTGGAGATGGTGTGCCTTATTCTTGATCTTGATAAATAAGTTAAAAACGCTCTAGTATACTTTCGAGGTGTCTGTAGTAATCACCATCATGTCATTTACCATTCTGAATTATAATCGTCTACCCTCTCCCACTAGGCTATAAGCTCATGAGTAAAGATGATGTCATCTTCATGTTCACCTGCATCTTGCTGATCAAGAACTCTCACTGACTGACACTGACATACTGAATGAATCAATCTAGTAATAAATATATTCCTAGTGTCAATGAATCAGAGAAAAAACATCAGAAAAAACCCCAGACAAGAATCAGGAACTGAGATGTGGTGTTAAAATTGGTGGGATCACTTCACACCCATTAGGATGACTTCTACCAAAAAAACAGAAAACAACAAGTGTTGAGAATGTGGAGAAATCAGAACCCGTGTACAAAAGCAAATTTGGATGATGTGGATTTTATTTTATAAAGTAGAAATTTCCCTGCAAAATATGGGGATTGTTTTTGTTCTAGCATGCCATTCCCACTCCTTAACGACTTCACGTTGCACTGAACATTAGATTCCGTACTACTGCTATAAGGCTTATCTTACCCACAATGCCCTGGACTAAGTCAATCCCTTTATCACTTTTTCATCTTCAGTTGCCTTTCTGTTGCTTCTAAATCTGGTTATTCAGCCCACTCCTGTCTTAAAGCCTTCTCTTAAAGCATGCCCAACCTTAAGGCACTTCTATTGGGCTGACTAAATCTGCTTCCATTAATAAACAATTTGAAATTAAAGCTGTAGAGGAGGAAACTCCCTCTTTCCATCACCCCTTCCTTTCTTTTCTACTCCTGCCATTGTCAGACTTGCAAGAGGCTCACTGCTATTGATCAGGTGGCATCAAGGGGAAAAGGTTCCCTGGAAGCCAAAGTTAGAAATATTTACAAGGTACACTGTTCACTGTAATTAAAATGAGATTTTATAGGCTATCTTGGGAACTTTGCCACCATTTATTACAATCTTTCTATGAGAAAATACATTCTAAGTTTCCAGTAACCGACACAGAAACAAACTTTGGAACATGGCCTATTTTGATGATCACCCAAATCTTGCCCAGAATTTATTAGACACAATATTCCATTTCCAAGAAAGTCTATTATTACAGAAACTTCTATAAACATGTAACATAAACTCTCATTATTAAAAGTCACAGCACTTGCATTAAAAACTGTATTTAAATTTCTTTCTAAATCCAATTAACATTAAAAACTTCACAAACTCTTCACTAAAAATCAATAGTTGAAGGAGATACATAAAAAGTGATTGGATATTAAGGAGAAACACCTGGTAGATAACACTGTTTCTCAATTCATGAAGGAACTCTCCAAAACAAAAGAAAAAAAGATTCAGAATTTTTCAAATTTCTCAGAGCTAATATGAGCAACCTACATAAATCTTCTTTGCACAATTCTAAAAACTGAAAGCCCACTCATCTACCTGTGACTTGCCACTTTAAAAAGAGCTTCATAAATTGAACCGTCATTTTGCCCAGATATTTCCTTAAAACACAAGTAAATCAATAAGCATTGCTAAAGCAAGATTTTGCTCAAGTGAACAAAAAGATAAAGACATCTGTGAGACAGTACTGCTTCAAACACAAAGGGAACTAACTATTGTGCTTGGTTTTCAGAGCTTGAACAATAGATTAACAAAATTAGTCTCAAATAAAAGAATAGAGGATGTGGTTTATTTCCCCTAACCTAGGATAAAAATTGTTTAAATTTTTAAAACAAATTTAGGACTAGAAAGATCAATTCTTGTAAAAAAAATCATAAATTTAGCATTTATCACATCTAAGTCATGGCTGCACTTTCCTAAAGAATCATGATAAACTTGAGGGGAAAAAAAGATATAATTATTCTTTTGATGCTAATTTCCTTATATTCACCTTTATGGAAAATAATGCATAAACTTTTAGTATAAAGAACTCAAAATGGATCTCAAGAGCATTTTTTTTAAAAATGACTAAACAAAACTCAAAGGTCAAGCCAGAATTTAAAAAGTAATTTTTTTAATTTAACAACTGGCTTTGTTTACTTCTGCTTTTGTTTTGTGGGGGTTTTTTTTGGGGGGAGGGTATAAAAAATGTTAAACTTGTGTGGCATGAAAATATTTTTTATTTAATAAACATACCAGATATTTTAAACACTCTCTAATCCAAAGTTCAGTGGTGAGCCTTGGGCCTGCCTGCCTGCCTTCAACAACAGAACAAAGGAGTATGAAGTTCTGAACTTGTAACATGGGAAATTTATTACCAAGTTATTAGTACTTGAATACAAACTCAGTGGCAAGAAAACAAAGGCTAGCCATTCTTTGGGAATGAAAGTGAGAAAGCTGAAAGATCAAAGGTAAAATGGATGGCTATAAAGCTATGACAAGGCAGAAGGGGTATGTGTATAAAACGCTGCAAACAATTACCTAAAAGGCACAGATTTTCTGAGGCTTGCGTTTAAATCCTAAGTTAATAACTGCTGAAGTACACAGTAGTTTTCCAAAGGAAAAATGACTCTCTGGGCTGCAAGGGCAGTATTATTCCAATGTCAACTAAATTCCAACAAAAGGCCAAAAGTATGCATATTTGTATTACAAAATCAGTCACCCCTTCTCTAAAGTATATACTCAAATAATAATAGAAAAATAGTCTCATTTTTTTTAATTGGGCAGAAGTGAAATTTTTTAAATCTCTCAAAATAATAATGTCCTAGTACAAATACACTGTTATTTAAATTATTTTTAAGGAACTAAAAACATTATGGCAATGGGCCATGTGTGGTCACGGAATTGTTATATTTTATCCTGAAAACTACACTATGAGGAAGCATAATTTATTTTCTCCAACTTACAGGTGAGTTAACTGAGAATCAGAATGCTTGAGTAACCTGCTCAAATCCACACAGCTACCATTTCAACTCCAGAGGCTGCACTTGCAACTAGGCTGTTTTACCTACAGTATAATAACGACTAACAATCAAATAATGTTTACTGAGGAAAGGCAGAAGCTAAGCAATTTACAGACGTATCTTATCCTCAAACACTCTATGAGGTAAATATTATTTTAGCCCCTAGTAAGACATTTACAGTGGTTTTAGCCAAATGCTTGAGAGGCAAAAATGAGATGCTTTCTGAGAAATATTTTTAGCTTCGAAGAAAATTGAGAATTACAAAATGTATTTTTTAAGTCAACTTTATTGAGATAAATTTTACATATAATGAAATGGGACTACTTTAAGCTCATAATTAATGAGTTTTGATATACATCCATATAACAATCACAAAAATCAAGATATAGAACATTTCCATCACCCAGAAGAAAGTGTTGATATCTTATAGAAGAAATCCCCACCTTTCTGTCACAATGGATTAGTTTCGTCTGTTCTAAAATGTCACAAAAATAGAATCTTATAGTATATACCCTATGTATCTGGCTTCTTTTGTCCAGCATAATGTTTTGGGGATTCATCCATACTGTGGCTTGGATCAGAAGTGTTACTACTGAGTAGTATTCCATGGCACAGTTATGATACAATTTGTTTAACCACTTACCTGGTGGTGGATATGACCAGTTCAGGGCTATTACAAAGAAAAATGCTACAAACACTCAAGTACAAGTCTTTGACTAGCCACATATTTTCATTTCTCTTAGGTAAACACCAGGAGTGGAATTGCTGGGTGGCATGGTAAGTGTATGTTTAACTAGAGAGTGACAAACCATGACAGCATGATCATACCATTAATATTCCCAGCAGTAGTGTACGAGAGTTCCAGTAGCCCCACCCTGTCACTTGGTATTATCAGCCTTTTTAAATTTTAGCTATGGTTTTAAGCCACATTTCCCTGATAACTAATGATTTCAAGCATCTTTTCATGTGCTTATTAGCCATTCTTATCTCTTCTTCATTGAAGTGTCTAGTCAAATATTTCGTTCATACTTGTCTTACTGAGTTGTAAGTGTTCATTTATATCATCCTGGATGCAAATCCTCTGTCAGCATAAGTACTGCAAATGTTTTCTTCCAGTATATGTCCTGCTTTTTCACTTTTAAAAGTGATTTTCGGGTACTAGAAGTTTTAAATTTTGATGAAGTTCAAGTTCTCAACTTTTTCTTCTATGATTTGTGTTCTCTGTGTTCTAAGAAATCTTTGCCTATATCCAAAGTAACAAAAAATTTTCTTCTAGAAAGTTTACAACTTTTTAAATGTAGATCTATGATCCATTTCTAATTAATTTTTGTCTATGGTGTGAGGTAAGTGTTGAGGATCATTTTTTCCCATCTGGGTATGCAACTGTTTTATCACTGCTGTTGGAAAGAGTAGCCTTTGCCTATTAACACCTTTGTTGAAATTAATTTTGAAAAAAACAAAGTGACCCTATGTGGGTTTTTTATTTCTTGACTCTATATTCCAGGGATCAGCAAACTTCTTCTATAAAGGGCTAGATAGTAAATATTTGGGGCTCTGCAAGCCACAAAATTTCTGTCAAACCTACTCAAACTCTGCTGCTGTAGCATGACAGCAGCTATAGACAAAACATAAACAAATGATCATGGCTGTGTTCCAATAAAATTTCCCTGACAGATACAAATTTCAATTTCATCTAAATTTTATATGTTATGAAATATCATTCTTTGATTTTTCCCTCAACCATTTTAAAATGTAAAAAACATTCTTAGCTTGCAGGCCATATAAAAACAGGCAGGCCAGATTTGGTCCATGGGCCATAGTTTGCCAACCTCTGTTCTATTCTGTTCCAATGATCTATATGGTTGGCCATCCGTATCTGTGGGTCACGCATCCATGGTTTCAACCAACCGTGGGTAGAAAATAGTCAGAAAAAAAAATTCCAGAAAGTCCCAAAAAGTAAAACTTGAATTTTCCACATGCCCTGCCAACTGTTTTATAGCACTTACGTTGTATTAAGTATTATACGTAATCTAGAGATAATTTAAAGTATACCAGAGAATGTGCATAGATTATATGCAAATACTAAACCATTTTACAAAAGGGACTTGAGCAATGTCAGATTATGATATCTGCAGGGGTTGGGAGTGAGGTTCTGGAACTAATCCCTCCGTGAATACCTAGGTATGAGGGTACATTATTCCCCATGCCAATATTCCACTGTCTGTCTTACTGTAGCTTTATAGCAAATCTTGAAGTCAGGTAGTGTGAGCTCTCCAAATTTGCTCATCCTTTTCTAAACCGTTTTGGCTACTGCAGAACCTTTGCATCTCCACACTATGTTAATTTTATTTTATCAATTTTACCAAAAAAAAAAAAAAAAAAAACCTGTTAGGATTTTGATTGAGATTGCATTGTATCTTCATGTTAACTTTAGGAAAACTGTCATTTTAATAATAGCAAGTGTTCTTTAATTTGTCTGAGCAATATTTTCTCACTTTCAGTATACAGGTTATGCACATATTTTGTTATATCTAACGGTGAGTATGTGCTTTTATGCTTTTTAAATTTTCCGGTTGTCACTACTATTAAATAGAAATACTGTTGACTTTCGGTATACTGACCTTGTAACCTGTGATCTGGCTCAACTCATCTATTTAGTAGCTTTTTAGTTGTGATTTCTTATAATTTTCTACATACAGGATCATGTCACTTGCAAATAAAGACAGTTTTATTTCTACTTTTTCCAATATTTTCCCCCATTTATTTCCTCTTCTTCCTGCACTTGCTAGAACTCAAGTACAATGTCGAATAGAAGTGATTACGGTGTACATCACTGCCTTGTTCTCATCGTACAAGTGCTCAGTCTCTCACTAAAAAACATAATGTTAGCTAGAAGTTGTTTAGGGAAGTCCTTTATCAGATTAAGCAAGTTCTCTTACATTCCTAGTTTGATGAGTCTGTATCATGAATGAGTGCTGACTTTCAACAAATGCTTCTTCTGTGTCTAATAAGATGCGCGGGACTTCCCTGGTGGCGCAGTGGTTAAGAATCCGCCTGCCAATGCGGGGGACATGGGTTCGAGCCCTGGTCCGGGAGGATCCCACATGCCGTGGAGCAACTAAGTCCGTGCGCCACAACTACTGAGCCTGCACTCTAGAGCCCGCGAGCCACAACTACTGATGTCTGCGCGCCCTAGAGCCCGTTCTCCACAACAAGAGAAGCCACCACAATCAGAAGCCCACGCACCGCAACGCGGAGTAGCCCCACTCCCCGCAACTAGAGAAAGTCCGCGTGCAGCAACAAAGACCCAACGCAGCCAAAAATAAATAAATTTTTTTAAATGCTCATATGGTTTTTCTCCTTTAGTCTATTAATATGGTTAATGCTTTCCTAAGATAAATTCCATTTAATCATGTGTATTAAATTATTTAAATGTTGAATTTAAACTGCTAATTTTTTTTTTTTTTTTGAGGTACGCGGGCCTCTCACTGTCGTGGCCTCTCCCACTGCGGAGCACTGGCTCCAAACGCGCAGGCTCAGCGGCCATGGCTCACGGGCCCAGCCGCTCCACAGCATGTGGGATCTTCCCGGACCGGGGCACGAACCCGTGTCCCCTGCATCGGCAGGCGGACTCTCAACCACTGCGCCACCAGGGAAGCCCAAATTGCTAATATTTTGTTAAGGGTTTTTATATCTATGATGATGATGGATACTGATCAAAAATTTTAAGTTTTTTGTCTGGTTTTGGTACAAGATAATGCTGGCCTCATAAAATGAGTTGGGAACTGAGAGTGCCCTGGTGGCCTAGTGGTTAGGATTCTGGGCTTTCACTGCTGTGGCCCTGGGTTCAATCCCTGGTCAGGGAACTGAGATCCTGCAAGCTGTGCAGCCAATAAATAAATAAATAAATAAGTGGACATGGCTATGTTCCAATAAAACTGCAGGCAATGAGTCTGCAGGTCACAGTTTGCCAATCAACGATCTAAGTTATCAAATTTATAAACAAAGTCATTCATGAAGTTCCCTTATAATTTTTAATGTTAGTAGAATTCCTTCTTTTATTCCGATGTTGGTAATAAATATATCTTCACCTTCTCTCTTCTATCAGTCTAGCTAGAAACTTATCAATTTTATAAATCTTTTCCCAGAAGCACCTTTTGATTTCATTGATTTCACTGATTTTTTCAATTGTTTGTCCACTTCCAATTTCATTGGTTTCTGCTCCTATCTTTATCATTTCCTTCTCTGTATTTTGATTTTTAATGTGCTCTTCTTTTTCTAGCTTCTTAAGGTAGAGGCCTAAAGCATTAATTTTGGATCTTTTTTTTTCTCACGTAACCATTTAAAAACATACATTCCCCTCCAACCACTACTTTCACTGTACCCACATATTTCAATGTTTCATTTTCACCTTCATTTAGTTCAAAATATTTTTCTAATATTCTTTGTGATTTCTCCTTTGACCCATGCATTACTTAGAAATGTCTTGATAAATTTCCAAATATTTACCAGAACTTACCAGATATTTTTATGTTATTTATTTCTAACTTAATCCCTCTGTGATCAGATGACATAGTTTATATTATTTCAATTCTCTTAAATTTATTGAAAATTGTCTCACAGCACAGCATATCACCTGTCTTGCTGAATGTTCCACGTGCACTTGAAAAGAATGCATACTCTGCTGTTATTGAATGGAGAGTTTCATAACACTGGATGACAGTGTTATTGAATTCTATCAATGTCTTAGCTTGAGCTGTGACACTTAACAGATTACCATAGACTGAGAGGCTTAAACAGAAATTAAATTGCTCACAGTTGTGGAGGCTAGACATCCAAGATCAAGGTGCTAGCATGGTCAGTTTCTGACGAAAGAGCTCTCTTCCTGTCTTGTAGACATCAAACTTCTTATGTCCTCACGTAGGGGCAGAGGGGAGGAGCAGAATAGGGAGCTAGCTATCTGGTGTCTGTTCTTATAAGGGCATTAATTCCACATTGAGGGCCCAACCCTCAAAATCTATCTAAGCCTAATTACTTCCCAAAGATCCTATCTCCAGGGACTTCCCCAGTGGCACAGTGGTTAAGATGCCGCACTCCCAATGCAGGGGGCCCAGGTTCGATCCCTGGCCAGGGAACTAGATCCCACATGCATGCCGCAACTAAGAGTCTGCATGCCACAACTAAGGAGCCCGTCTACCACAACTAAGACCAAGCACAACCAAATAAACTAACTAATTAATTAATTAAATTTAAAAAAAATCCTATCTCCAAATACCATTGCATTGGGGGATAGGGATTCAACATATGAATTTTGGGGGGGTACACAATTCAGTCCATAGCAGCAGCCTTACTGCTTTTCTGTTTACTTATTCTAAGCTTGTTACTAGGTCCATGTATATTTAGAACAGTTAGGCCTTCTTGATGATTTTACCCTTTTATCCCTGATAATATTTCTTGTTCTGAAGTCTACTTTGATATAAATATAGCCACTCCAGCTTTATTCTGATTAACGTTTGCAAAGAATATCATTTTCCACCCTTTTAGCCAATCTGTCTTTATATTTAAGGTGAATTTCTTTACTTATCATATAGTTGTCTCTCCTGCTCTCTTATATAGTCTGACATTCTCTACCTTTTAACTATAGTGTTTTAGACCATTTACATTTAACATAGTTATCAACATAACTAGGTTTAAATCTATCACATTAGTCTTTGTTTTCTATTTATCCCATGTGTTCATTACTCCTCTTTTCTACCTCTCTCTGCCTTCTTTTAGATTACAAGTTTTTTATGATTCCATTTTATCTCCCCTATTGTATTCTTAGCTATTCTTTTTTTTTTTTTTTGCTATGCATCGGTATACATCTTTAACTTACAACTTCTCTTCACATCACATTGTATCAGTTCATGTATAATGTAAAAACCTTACCCAAGTTTTCTAGATGTTTATGGTGAGAAGGTAAATCTAGTCCTAGTTATTTCATCACAGCCAGAAACATAAGCCTCCAAAATGTTTTCTTTAATAATTTGATTTTTATCTAATATTCGGGGAAAACATACGTTGCGAGACCCTCTTCATATTATACTTCAAAGAAAAAAGCTATATTTCTATTTCATAAAATGAAGAGTGTCACATCTAGTCTAACCAAGCAGTGAATTTTGTTTTAAAGGGTTACAATGCCCACTAGTTCCTTTTTTTTTTTCCTTCTTTCAGTTACTAGCTCCTATTCTTAATTTTAAACACAGCCTGCCTAAGACAAGAGCTTCTGACCCAGAATAATCCTTCCTTTACCTTGAAATCATCTCCCTGGCTGTCTGATTCCTGGCTTCATTGAATTCCAGTTCATTCTCCCTCATCTTTGCTTTGGTAACCTATTCAAATTCTCTACTCTGGCTTATGAAAGTTTTAAAAGACAATATATTTTAATGTTTCTCTATTATGGGTTTAGACTTATTTCCCCCAAATGAAAAACATTCCTAATTTAATTAATATGATTCTATGTAAAAATATGAGGAAATATTAAAAGTTCTGTCTTGTAGTCTTTCAGTTCTACATCTATTCTATATAGTGATATCCTCATAAAGGAATATTGGGGGTTTTTTTTGCGGTACGCGGGCCTCTCACTGTTGTGGCCTCTCCCATTGCGGAGCACAGGCTCCGGACGCACAGGCTCAGCAGCCGTGGCTCACAGGCCTAGCCACTCCGCGGCATGTGGGATCCTCCTGGACCGGGGCACAAACCCGTGTCCCCTGCATTGGCAGGCGGACTCTCAACCACTGCGCCACCAGGGAAGCCCAGAAATATCATTTTTAAAAGAAGTATCATTCTGGGCTTCCCTGGTGGCGCAGTGATTGGGAGCCCACCTGCCAATGCAGGGGACACGGGTTCGAGCCCCGGTCCGGGAGGATCCCACATGCTGCGGAGCAGCTGGGCCTGTGCGCCACGGCCACTGAGGCTGCGCTCTGGAGCCTGCGAGCCGCAACTACTGAGCCCACGTGCCACAACTGTGGAGGCCTGCGTGCCTGGAGCCTGTGCTCTGCAGCGAGAGGGGCCACCGCAATGGGAGGCCCGCGCACCGCAACGAAGAGGGGCCCCCGCTTGCTGCAACTAGAGAGGGCTCACAAGCACCAGTGAAGACCCAGTGCAGCCAAGAATGAATAGATAAATAAATTTATTTTAAAAAAAAAAAGAAGTATCATTTTGAAAAGTTCCGACATCCATTCCATGAATAAAGCATATGATTAAAGAGAAAGAATATATCCCCCAAACCAAGAATGTAATACACAGATGGTAAAATTATATATAGAATGGATTCCTGATTTTCACCACTTCATGTTTATTTCACTTATCCAAGAGGCTTTAGAGTTGTGTACTTGGCCGAATTTTTCCTATTAGGTTGAACCACATGAAACTGGAATATTTACAGGTCAAAGAAAGGTCAAATACTGGTGATTTCATATGATTTAACCTCTCACTAATCAATTAAACACAGACCTCGGAGTACTAACCAAAGTGAACATGCGCAGTCTGTATGCTGTTTTAACAGTACACAAGCACCATCTTGTGGCAGAAAGCAAAATTGTAGCTCTATACTTGATATTGCTACAAATATATTCAAAGTTTCTCAACTGTTTCCAACATGCTTTTGAAAGGGCATTACAAACTGGTGAAGAACACTTAGATTGATAGTTTGAACAAGCTCAAAACAAATGGCACACCAACATCATGATAATTAGCAGCTAGTCATCAGCCGATACAACAGAAACTTTGAAATAAGCTATTTCATAAATTAAAATCTTGACTATTTCTAGTTTTACTGATAATTAACATATTGAAATAAAATCAGTTCAGATACTTCAGAAAACTTTTCACCTATCAAATTTCTACTCATAGCCGTAGCTGTCCATAAAGTTCCAAGTCTCATAGGCTTATTTAACCAGGGGAACTGGAGGTGGGGGGAAGAGACTATGACGCCTCAAGTAGGTACCCGGATCTGCCTATAAGAACAAGTAACTTTTTGGCAAAACAGTCCAAATGCCTTCCTTATTTAACTTGCTGGACTCATACTACACATGGTGAGAGAAAACTACTTTACTAACCTAGCTACAAGTGACTGGACCAGGAACTGGACACATTAGCCAAAGGCAACCAAATACTGTTCTGACATAGAACACACCAACCATACCTGAGGACAAGAGGCACTTGGCATGGGCGCATGCCATGAAATTGTTCCAGATTGAATGATGGCACCTAATATAACCAAATCCTTTTGGGAAAGAAGTATAAATACTAGATGAATGAAGAACAGATGTGTCACTCAAACGTAGGTTGTATCCTAAACAATGCCATTTTCTCCAAGATACATTACACATCCCTGTTCTGAAAGCTCTAGACCCTAAAGTTCCTCCTCCCATAAGTACCTCCAACAAACCCTCAGAGCCAAAGATAATCTTCGAATGCCCTTCAGTGAGGCTTTAAAGAATGATAAAATGGACTCCTCCTAAATATCTCCCAGGCAATTTAAACTCAACACAGTCAAAACCAAATCCCTCATCTTTCCAAAGATCTACTCCAACTCCTCTCATTGTGAACACTATTACCAGTGACCCAGATGTGTGAAAGTCATCCTTAATACCCTCTATCAACCAATGCCTACAAATGAACCTATTTACAAAACAGAATAGTCACAGAAATTTATGGCTACCAAGGGGAGTTGGGGGTGGGAGGGATAAACTGGGAGATTGGGATTGACACATACACACTACTATATATAAAACAGATAACAATAGCACAGGGAACTCTACTCAATACACTCTAATGACGTATCTGGGAACAGAATCTTAAAAAGTGTATATATGTATAACTGATTTACTTTGCTGTACAGCAGAAACATAACATTATAAATCAACCATACTCCAATAAAAATTAACTATAAAAAAATTTTTTAAATCAATCCCCAAGTCTACCTCCTAAATATCTAGACGCTGTCCCCTCCTCTCCATCCCCACTATTCCAGGCTCTCATCACATTAAGCCTGAATTACAGCATCCTCGTAATACATCTTTCTCCCTTGAATTTTCAGCCTATCCAAACTATTTTCCACATGCTGTGAAAGCAATATTCCTAAAACAGACATACAATTATTTTATCGCTCAGCTTAAAATCCTTCGAAGGCTTCCAATCGGCTTCAGGATAAAATCTAAACCTCTTGGCATGCCACTTGAGGGCATCCACATCATCGACCTGCCTGAACTTCAGCCTTTTCATTCCACTCAAACCAAACTGCCTGCAAGTCCATGAATAAACTGTACTTCTCAGGATTCCCTGCCATTGTTCCCAAAATCTAGATTGCTTTTTCTTACCTTCTTCTCCTGGCTTATGCCTCATTAACCTTGAAGATTCAGTTCAGGTGTCAATTCCTTCTGGGAGGCTTCTTTAATTCCCCAAACTGAGTGCCCTGCTTGTTCTCAATGTTTCCATAGCATTCAATGGACGCATCTATCACTGTGTTAGTTTCTTTTCATTGCCTTCCTCTTCTAGCAGACTAGAGTCTATCAGATTGTCTTTCATCAAAGTATCTAACACAACACACGGCAAAGAGTAGGCATTAGGTAAATGTTTGCTGAATGAGTGCAATCTTGCTAAAGTCCTTTCATTTGGTATTATTTCTAGTTAGCAAATGAGGAAACTAAGGGAGGTCCAGGGTCTTGTCCGAGATCACATAACCGAAAGCATCAGAACCAGGATTTGAACCAAATGTTCTGACTGTAATGGAAATGATTTTCCCTCTGAATCTTTGCCTTTAGGGAACCACCGTATAAAATAATTGTGCTCTGCAGAGCCGTTTGGATGGGACTAAACCCTGTTTCTCCAGGCTGGGCACAAACCCAAGCTTAGTCAATGAAAGTATCCCCTCATCCCAAATGTGGTCTGAATGAATTCTGGGATCCCCCAATTCTGGGATGAACAGGCTACTCGGAACTTTTCTAAGAACTATCCAAAAACAAAACAAAAATGTGTTCCTCCTCCAGTACAAGTCTAAGGACTATGTAGCGTATAAGGTACAGCAAAGGGAAGAGAGTGTCTTTGAAAATAAAGTCAAGCACAGGAAAAATGAGACAAGAGCTAGAAAGAGAGAAACGGAAAATGAGGAGAAACAACACTAAAGCTCTGCATCACCCAGGCCTGAAGACTTCCCCAAGAGACCTCCCAGTCACATACAGCGGAAATGCCCATTCTCATATAATATAGCTTGGGTTGTGGCCCTTTGGCAATCCGCATCTGTAGATCAGAGGGCTTTCCGGCCATGAGCCATGCAATAATGCTTTTTTAATCTGTGAATACAAAAAATTGATAAATTATTTGTTGGAGGCCTGATTTCAGCCATTCTACTCCTTGAGATAATGTATGTAAGTTTTTATAACAAAGATGGGAGAACAAAAGCATAAAATTGTTCTCCAATCTTTGTATCTTGTGCTCTGTCATTAGTGAACAGTGCCCCAAATGAGAAAGAAAAAGATTTCTGGACATCTTCATTTTCAAACATCTTGGGTGCAGCAAAGGGAGACACAGGTATTTTAGAATCTGAGTTGTATCCACAGAGTTTGCTCATGGATAAATCTTTTCTCTCCAGCCATCATAAAATGGGGTGGAGGGAGACCTTTTCATGAGTTCCCCCTTAGGCCTTTGAATAAGTTCAAGTGGAGACACCTCATCAGAAAAGAACAGATTAAAAGACAGCATGGGTAATATCTAATTAATTGATATTATTTTAAATGGAAAATGAAAAGACCTTTTCAAAAATCCCTCTAAATGATACTTGTTTCTTAGACTTCTTAACCTTTCAGTCCCTGCCTTATTAAGAAGCTACTGATTCATGTGGAGTCTGACAAGGAGAAGAATGTCTCCTCTGACCTTTGGCTCCAAATTCCCTGTAAAGCATTCAGGTGTTGCCATCTGCAAATTAAGGTCATATGTGAAACCATACTTTTAACAGCCTAGTGAGTAATGGGTAGGTCTGACCTTTTGTGAGCAGAGAGCTTTCAAGTTGAAACATGCTTTGGCAGCTTACCAGTACTTCCTTATTTTCTTTTTACCCTTTGTGATCTAAAGACTCTCCAAAATTCTGAAGGGAAAGTCCACTTGATCCACTAAATGGGAATGGCCTAAGGTACAACCCTCTAGAGAAGTCATTAAAAAATTCTTGCAGCCCTCATGACATCCATGGAATCAGATCCTGACACTAGAAATTGCCAACAAAGGAAAAATGACAACAATCTTAACAGAAAATCTAAAACAGAAA
The DNA here is from genome assembly GCF_937001465.1 of Orcinus orca. Lineage (NCBI taxonomy): Eukaryota > Metazoa > Chordata > Mammalia > Artiodactyla > Delphinidae > Orcinus > Orcinus orca. The sequence goes on from NC_064575.1 coordinate 17,650,172, forward strand.
AAAAAAAAAAAAATCAAACCAAACCACCAGACCCCTGTCACATTCTCACATCCGAACTCCTCTCCCCCAGGTCCACTCTGTTCCAGCCACACTGGCGTCCTGGTGGTGGCATCAACGCGCCAGGCACACGCCTACTTCAGGGGCTCTGCGCTGCTGTCTCTTCTGCCTGAACGTTCTCCCCTCTCTCACGACATCCACACTGCTTATTCCCCCTGCTCCTTTAGGTCTTCATCAAAATTGTCACCTTACCCAGGACAGAGATTAGTGTCTGATTTTTCACTGTTTTAGAACTAGATTTCTTTCATTTAAAAATAGTAAGTTCATTAATCAAAACTTTACTTCAAATAACGGACTACAGATATCAAAATACAATAAGCATTTAAATATAATATCCTCATGAGTCTTCATTATAGTACATTAAAAGTAAAACATCTTTCAAGTATAAAACAGACAAGGTGCTCCTATCTCAGATGATCCTACCTATCTGTTGTAACCAAGTAGGCAAATAGTTTTATTTATATTAGGTAACCTCAGACTGATGAGAAAGACAGTGGTTATGTAACAGAAAAAAGAGAAATAAAGCGACTATAAGAGAAACAGTGTATCCCTCTTGCCTCCCATGCAGGGTGGGCACCAAGTTGAGAGCTGGTAAGCCTGCCAGTGGATGTTCCAGAGTTAGACGGAAGAGGGTGAGACTGGAACAACATCCAAAGGAGCCGAGCAGAGCTAAGAGTTTAGGCCAAGACAGCAAGGGGAAGATGGTAAATACTCTCTGACAGCATTACCGGGGGAAAAGATGGACTACAAGTCACCAACTGCAGGTTTCAGCAGGGCAGGCAAGAGAGGTACCAGCTACCTGGTGGACAAGAGACATTACCACAAAGACGAGAGGAGCCCGCACCCTCCCTTCCCACCAGGACAATACAGAAAATTCCCCCCAGACACATTGAGGAAGGGGGGAGAGGCAGAAGGTTTTCTTAGAGAACTTGAACAATATTTAAACGAACCATTTACAATTTGAATAGGACTAGATCTTAAATGGCAATTTTTCCACTACCAAGCAAGACTCCAAAAAGTATTAGATTGTCTGTTGATTAGATAAGTAACTTCTCCTAATATCTGAATTGTAATAATTGGTCGGTAAATATACAAAATGATTTTAAAAGCATCAGCATCCCAACACTAAAAGAAATGATATGTGACTGGATAGAGGTTATCAGCTAACACTACAACGGCAATCCTACTGCGATATAAATGCATCAAATCAATATATTGTATACCTTAAACTTACACAAAGTTATGTCAATTATGCCTCAGTTAAAAAGAAAAAATGTTTAAGCATCAGCAAATATCTGATCACACATGAGAAAGAATTACTTAGGCATAGAAGCAGTGGGAGAAATCACACCAAAAAATTTAATAGATTAGACCATATAACATTTAAAACTGTAGTACATTAAAATCAAACACAAAACTAAAAGCCAATTTTTTAAAAGCAGGAAAATCAAACAAATAGAATAGACTTAATGCTAATACCCTCAACACATAAACATTTGAAGACTGATCAAGCAATGCAATAAAAATTAGCAAATTAAAATAGACAAATCAAAATGGACAAGTAACTAATATATTTGAAAAACTGCTGAGCCTCATAAGTTATCAATAAAAGCAAAAAAAATTAAACATACCACTTTTTAACTATCAAACAAGACAATGTGTTTTAAACTCAATGTTGTCAGAATAGTACAAAACATACTATAAGAAATTAGTATAAGCTTTAATGTAATCAGATAATATCAATAAATTACTCTTCTTAACCCAATATTCCCCTTATAGTAATATATCTTAAGGAAATAATCAGTGATGTGAACAAAAACTTGTATATAATTTTTACTGCAACATTAGTTATAATTGTCAAAAAAAGGGGAGGGGCTTCCCTGGTGGCACAGTGGTTGAGAGTTCGCCTGCCGATGCAAGGGACACGGGTTCGTGCCCCGGTCTGGGAAGATCCCACATGCCGCGGAGCGGCTGGGCCCGTGAGCCATGGCCGCTGAGCCTGTGCGTCCGGAGCCTGTGCTCCGCAACGGGAGAGGCCACAGCAGTGAGAGGCCCGGGTACCGTAAAAAAAAAAAAAAAAAAAAAAGGCAGGGGGGGGAAGCAATCTAGATGATCAAAAACAGGTATTTTTTTATATACTTATCAAGTATTCATTGTTTATACCTGTTTAAATACTGGTAGAGTACACCCTAGCCATATGAAGCATTATATAACCATCAAAAATATTTTTCAAAGGCTACTTAAAGATATGAAAAATGCTATCTGTATAAAGTGAAAAGAGGGCACAATACTGCATATTCAAAATGAACAAATGATGATATATTTATACAAAGAGACATTATTCAGCAACAAAAACTGGATGAATCTCAAAAAATGCAACATGGATGAATCTCAAAAAATCAAAAAACAAAAACAAGAAAACCATTATATGAAGTGAAAAAAGCCAGACACAAAAGAATAAATACTGTATGAGTCTATTTATAGAAGTTCAAGGGCAGGCAAAACTAACCTATGGTGATAGAACAGCGGTTACTTCTGGGAGGAGGTGTATGAAGTGCAAATAAGTGTGAGGAAACTCTCAGGGTGATGCAAATGTTCTGGAGTTTGATGGGGTGGTGACCACAGGAGGATATAAATATGTAAAAACGTCATCAAATAGACCATAAATACATATATACATAAATGAAATAATAAAATAAAGTCGTCAAGATGTATATTTAAGATCTGTGCATTTTACTGTTCATATATTATACCTCCATAAAGTAATACAGAAATTGCATATAAAGGATAATTTCAATTTGGTTAAATATATTTATATGCAAAGAATAAAAAGAATGTAAAGTACAACAAAATATTAAAGGTGTTTAATTCTGGGATTGCAAATTATTTGTATTTTTAACTTTCTGCATTTCCACATTCTCAACAATGAGTTACATGACTTTTATAAATGATGAGGAAAAAAAAAAAAACCCTGAACTTTTTAAAAGAATTCTGCCATGCTTGCAAAAGAAAATTCTGTTACACTTATAACTATCACAAAATTATTCAATGTGCAGAAATACTTAGTAAGTCCTTCTAACAACTTTCCTATAAGTTATAAACAGTCATATTTGCAATGTATGCGGAAAAATTAAGAAAAGCACTAATTAAGCTAAGCATCTGCTTGGTGACTAAATGAGCAAGATAACTGGAAAGCCCACACCACACTGTGGAATGATTTTAAAACATGGTCCTGCGTGCAGCAAACACAGGGCTCTTATGACTCAGCAACAACCAGCTCCTGAAAAAGTTAATTTTCTTTACTTATTACTTTAAGTATTCCTGATAAGCTTGATGTATCTAAATTCCATGCAAAAATGCCCCAAGTGAATTTTCTTTACAACAAAAATACCTTTTGAGTTTCAGAAACTTTTACAATATGCGTAAAATAATAAATAAGAACAAAACCAAAGAAGACATACAAACCTCTGATTGTACATGCCCCGAAAGTTGTAATTAGCTCTATAATTTGGGAAAGGCTTTGGATCTAACGGCCTGTAGATGGCAGGCTCTCCCCTTTTCATAGCAAGCCCATTCAGTTCCACAGTTGGTGTTATACTACCTGTTTAAAAGAAATATTAAAGGCACACAAGTGAAATATTTCCATAATAAATCATGCAGTCCATATTTATTTTACATATAATTACAATGGAAGACGGTGGCAGTGGATGCCCTTCTGCCTGATTTTCTAAGGGGGTGCATAAACAAGCTACATAAACAGGAAAATCCTTTCTAGTGAAATCTCTTTGGGGTTGCTGCAACATTTTCTGTACATTAATGACCAAAAATTCAACTTTATAGTCCCACTGTTTCAAAACAAGGAAAACAGAAGATTCATAGATGGCTCCGTTTGGATATTATAAAGCAACTACTGAATTTCAAAGTTCCTTACTCCAGAAAGCTTACAACTACTTAATCATTAAAAGCATTATCATCTGTGAATATTTTAAGTTATATTTTGGTTATCAAGCAACTAGACTTAGCAATATGTACAGGGTCATCAGTAACTCTTGGACTTATCTAATGAAAATAAATTCTGAGTTTTTTCTATAACCAACAACAGGACAAAACAGTAAATACAAGTAATGCTTTCTGTGGATAATCTTAAAAGATACATGCTGAAGCATTTATGGATGAAGTGATATGTCTGAGATTTGTTTCAAAATAATTCAGAGGACAGAGAGATGAGAAACAAGATGGGATGTGTGAGTAACTGCTGTGCCTGATAACAAGTACAGGAATGTTCAATAGCCTATCTTTTCTACTTTTGTAAAAGTTTGAAAAATCCCATAAAATATAACACACAATGTACAGTTATTATGTCAAGTTATTTTCAGTGCCAAAAAAGGTTATTTAGTAAATATACATATATGTTCCAAATCACAAAAATGAATCTAAAGCTTTTATAGAGAGTAAAATTTATTTCTAATGTAAATTCTGTATTATTTCATTTGAATTATGCCTTTTGCACCATACATTTAAGACTCCCCTTCATCACGAACAAAAATGGATCCACTTACTGCAGCAGAGAAACTGGGGCACAAAGTACTAGCTGAGGAGTGGTGGAGCCTGACACAAATGCACAACTGGCTGCTAGGTCATAAGCAAGCCATCAAGAGTCATAAGCTGCTCGTTTTATGTCTCATCTCTAAAGAATTCACATGAAACCACTGAAGAGCATAATAAGAACAGGAGCTAAACCAAGGTTAAGAAAAAGGAAAAAATAAAGGAGGCGGGAGGACAAAGGAGAAAGCAGAAAAGAAAAGGATAAGGATAAGAAAAACAGCAAAGAAAAGCTAACATGTTAAGTAGTAAGTCAAATTAGTCCAAACTCCAAATTTAACACAAACACTCAGGGCAGAGGAAGAGGAAGTCAAGCGCAAAGGGATCCTTTCTTTGTTTCTTACAGCATTTTACCGAGGGATAAGTAAAAAGTACAAACCTTAAGCATACAGCTCCATGAGTTACTATACATGTAACACTCATACAACCACCATTCAGGTCAAGATCTGAACATTTCCATCACCCAGAAATACCCAGGCAACACCCACCTCCCCATGTTATCCATTCTGACTTCTGTCATCATAGATTGGTTTGGCTATTCTTCAAATCTAAATGTGTATTAGTCTGTCCTGCTTCTTTCACTCAGCATAATGCTTTGTTGAAATATCACTTTCAAACTTTCCCACTGAAAAGCATTCCACTCAGTTTATCTAATCTGCCCTTGATGGGACATCTGGGTTGTTTTCAGTTTGAGGCTATTAAGTATCAAGCCACCTTGAACACTCTTCAGTAAGTCTCTCAGCAGACCTATACGCTCTTTTCACTTGGGTATACACCTAGCAGTGGAATTGCTAGGTCAGAGGGTAGGTTCATGTTTAAAAGTAAAGTTAAAACTGCCTAACAGTTCTCCAAAGATAATTTTTAACACCAAGGAGCCATCCACGCCTTAAGAAGTTTCCATTTTTCTTATTCCATAAAGATTTCAGTTTACTAATTAACAGATTAATCAGTTGTACAATTTATGTCATTATGAATTCTACTTTGCAACAATCATACAGGCACAAATAGCATAAAGTTCAAATGGGAAAACTAGAAAAGAAAAAAAAAGCTTGAAAGACCTCATCCTTTAAGGATGGCAATAAACAGGAAAGTAATGTGTTTGAAAATGAACAGTGAGATGATTTTAATGCACTGGTAGGATATACTATGTCTGCCATCCACACCAAAATTGCATTTTAAACTAGGTAAAAGTACTGTATTCATATTATTTAAATAAAGAAATAATCTCATACAAATTCCTCATTTGAAAGTAAGGCTACAGTACATTTTCTTCATAGAAATGCCAGAAACTGGTGTTGTGAAGGAGGGTAGAAGAGAAGCAGAAAAGCACAAACCACACAGAGAAGGTTTCAACTCCTTTGAGTTAAGTACTCCATCTATTTCCTACAGAATGAGACTGACATCTCCACATGTGCATACCTCTCATTACTTACATAGTAATGCTCTCACAGAAAACATTTAAAGAATAACTTCAAACTATGAGCCGTCTCTAGGAAATGCTAAGTACCATTGTTTTCAACATGTGATGGTTAGACCCAGGTTGCATAAAGATAATCATTGCATAGGAATCCTCATGTATTTTATGGCTATAGAGTTGACACTGTAAACACATAATCAGTTTTTAGTGGTTTTTAGATACATTAAAGGAAATTTCTATATTTACCAATGATAAAAAAAAGACTAATTAATTAGATACACAAACGTATATAACAACAATTGTGGACTCCTATCATGTGACAGATTAAAAACAAGATGCCACAACTAAGTTTTCAAGGAGCCATGTATTACTAACACTTAAAGAAACAACTTTGTAGGAAGTTAGAAAAGTCCCTGGAACATAGTAGTCACTCAATAAATATTTGTTGAAAGAATGAATTGATTAATCAATAAATCAGGGCTCTTGGAGAAATTATTGGAATCAGGGCAAGGAAAACACAAGATGACCCAGGAACATCTTATCGTGCCAGAAAGAAATGCCCAAAGAATGATGAGGAAATTATCTGAAGGACACAGGAGTCAACTTGAAGTGGTCATACCACTGGCCAAATCTGGGACAATCTGAGCATCAAAATAAATAATGACGACTGTAGATCCTAAACCTGTAGGTAAAACAGAAATCCAAAAGTCTATAGTGATATAAATAAACTAACAAAAAAAATGACAGGGACAAGAAAGCTCTTGGGTAGAATGCCAACTAATAAATCGAAAAAGAACATGGAATTAAAAATCACCCTTTGGCAACCTTCAGAGTAGCCATGGATTCAGACAAGAATCATCAATCATCAGTCTTTCATGTAGGTGAAAGAAAGTTTGACAAGAAACAGAATGTTTATATAGTCTCAAAGTACCTCCTCAGAAAATAATTGTTCAGAACTTCTCTGGTCGCACAGTGGTTAAGAATCTGCCTGCCAATGCAGGGGACAGGGGTTCAAGCCCTGGTCTGGGAAGATCCCACATGCCACAGAGCAACTAAGCCTATTCGCCACAACTACTGAGCCTGCGCTCTAGAGCCCGTGAGCCACAACTACTGAGCCCATTTGCCACAACTACTGAAGCCCATGCGCCTAAGAGCCCGTGCTCCACAACAAGAGAAGCCACCGCAATGAGAAGCCTGCGCACCGCAATGAAGAGTAGCCTCCGCTACTCTCCGCTACTCAACTAGAGAAAGCCCGCGTGCAGCAACGAAGACCCAACGCAGCCAAAAATAAACAATAAATAAATTTATTTTAAAATATATTTGTTAATTATATTATTTAATAATAAAACATACTTAAAATTAATTAACTTTACAATACAGAAGCCTGGCAGACATACTCTTCACCAAGAAACAAAGGACATCACTAATGGGACAAATCAGTATCATGTGTCTCTTGATATGAAACACCGAGATGAGCCCAGGTCACTTCTGTGATGATATTCATGCTAAAAATGCATAAATCATGAGGAAACACCAGACAAACTCCAGTGAGGCGCATTCTACAAATGATGTGTAGAAACGTCAAGGTCATAAAAAACAAGAAAGACTGAGGAACTGTTTCAGACTGAAGTGGAATGAAGAGAAACAGTCTATGATGCTGATTAGATGCTGGTCTTACAAAGGACGTAACTGGGACCATCAGTGAAGTGTGACTGGAGTCTGTGGATTACACGGTGATACCAAATCGATGTTAACTTCCTGATAGGACAGTGTCTGTGTACTTAAGAAATAATGGGTAATGGGACACCATGTCCGTAACTTATTCTCAAAAGGTTCAGAAATGTTAACCATTTCTGAGTGACGGGTACCTGGGAGCTCTATGTACTCTTTCTACAAAATTTATATGTATAAGAAATTATTTCTAAAAAAGTTTAAAAAAATAAGAGGAAGGAGAAAGCAAAGTAGTTCTATGATATCCTCCTCATTAACAGCAGATTACCCATGCTGTACTAAATTTAACTCCTCTCTGGGACATAACTACTATTTAAGGTCCATCTACTTCCTGTGAAGTCAGGACTGGATCTCCCCTCCTCTGCAGTGCAGACAGGAATGGATTGTCTTTTCAATAAAACTGCTAAGTTATATATTAAAAGGAAGAAAAAAATCTTGACTCCTACCTCACCTCATACATAAACCTCAATTCCTGACAGACTGTAGATCTAAATTTAAAAGATAAAATAATAAAACTTCTAAAAATAATGAGGTTATCGTCACAATTCTGTGGGAGATAAAGATGTCTTAAAGAGCACAAAAAAAGCACCACCATTCCAGCAATTCCACTTCTGGGCATTTATCCCGAAAAAACAAAAACACTAACTTGAAAAGATATATGCACCCCCACGTTCATGGAAGCAAGCTAAGTGTCCACTGATGGATGAATGGATAAAGAAGAGGTGATGATACACATATACAATAGACTATTATATAGCAATAAAAAAAAAATTTTGCCATTTGTGACAGCATGGATGGCTCTTGAAGGCATTATGCTAAATGAAATAAGTCAGACAGAGAATGACAAACACCATATGACCTCACTTATATGTGGAATCTAAAAAAAACAAAACACAAAAAAACAGAACTCATAGATACAGAGAAGAGATTGGTGGCTGCCAGAGGTGGGAAGTGGGGGGAGGTGTAATAGGTGAAGGGGGTCTAAAAGGTACAACCTTCCAGTTATAAAATAAATAAATCATGAGGATGTAATATACAGCATGGTGATTATAGTTAATCATACTGTATTTTATACCTGAAAGTTGCTAAGAGAATATATCTAAAGCGTTCTCATCATGAGAAAGAAAATATTTTAATAACTATGTATGGTGACCGATGTTAATGAGATATTCTGGTGATTTCACAACGTATACAAATATCAAATCATTATGTTGTACAGCTGAAACTAATATAATGCTATATGTCAATTAGACTTCAATTTTTAAAAAGCACTAACCATAAGGGAAAAGACTAATAAATTAGACTTTATTAATATAAAAATTTATGTTCATCAAAATGCACCATTAGGAATATGGAGATATTTGCCATACACATATCTGACAAAGTATATTAATCCAGAATACGTAAGAACCCTATAAGTCAATAAAAAATTGAAAAAATTTAAAAACTGACAAGGCAGTTTCTTAACAGGAAAAATATATCAACAGCAGAGAAGATCCTAATGGCAACAGGCATATGAAAAGGTGATCACTTTAATTATTAGGGAAATGCAAATTAAAACCACAGTGAAATACCACCATATCCCCAGAAGAACAGGTAGAAATTTTAAGATACCCCATATTGACAAGGATGTGGAAAACTCTCATATACTGCTAGTGGGAGTGAAATGTGATATGTTTGACATTGGGTATTAACACTGAAAACATGCAAAACCTACGACCCAACAATTCCAATCCTAGCTACACAGCCAACAAAAATGTATACATACAAGAATATTCATAGCAATCTTACTTCTAACAGCCCCAAACTAGAAGCAACCCAAATGTCCACCATTAGTATAATGAATAAGTAAATTGTGGTATATCCATGCAGTGGGATACTACATAGCAAAGAAATACTAGACTGTTAACACACAACACAATGAATCTCACAAACATGACACTGAGAAAAACAAGCTATCACAAAAAAGTATGATGCATGATTCCAACAAGCAGGCACGACAAATCTAGGATGACAGAGAGAAGAGTGGTTCCTTTGGAGATGTTTAACCACTAAAAGAGGGCATGAGGGAGGCTTATGAGGCACTGGTAAAGCCTGCAAAGTGTTCACAGTGCAAAACGCCATCAAGGCTCGACAACCATAATCTGTGCACTTGCCAGAACATAATATTAGGCTTTATTTTAAAAATTTACCTCAACAGTGAATAGACGTGTAAAATGTCATACAAAAAAATAAAAATAAATAAAATTAAAATTTACCCCCCAAAATCTACTCGTTCTGTCAGCTCACTGCAACATTCCACGGTGGAAACTCTTATCTCCACTGATCTGAAAGGCCAGGGAGCCAGACTCTCTCCTGTTTCCTTCCTCTGGCTCCTTTGCTAGTTTACCTCCAGCTACAACCCTTGGAAGTGGACCTGACCCAAAGCTCAGCACACAACACAAATGGACACTTGTCCTTCTGTCCATTCCAACTGCCGCGCCAATATTCCAGCAGAGGAGGGGGCAGCAGCATTCCATGCACGTGTGTTTCTTTTCTTTCTTCACCCGTAAACTATGGCAGTGGTTTCCTAACTGATTTTGCTTTTGGTATTTTCCACCTTCCATTCACATGTCAAACTCAGCTTCCTAAACTGCTCTTTTAAACACATCATCCACCTGCTCGTGAAAATTAATCCAAACTATGGATAAAATTTATCTCCTAAAGCTGCAGTCAAGTCCATCACAACCTACTTTCTAACTACATCTCTCGTCTTGTCTCTTACTAGCCACTTAACCTGCTCTAATTAAAAACCGTCTACAAAAAAATTTTTTTTTTGCAAAACCCATCATCCAGATTCCTATTCCAATGTCTTTCCTCATCGTATTCCCTCAGCCTGGAATATTCTTTTCTCTCCTCTATACATACGTGCCTACTCTCTATTCATGACCTATATCTCACCTCAACTACTTCAGTCCATGTTTATCATTACTTATAATACCGATGCCTATTATTACTCACTTGGTACTTAATCTTTACCACTGAGTTACATGTTTTATGTAAATGACTAAAATCCTCACAGCAAAGGACAATGGTTTATAACTCTTAGATATATTAAAGCAAATGCTTAATAGAGGCGGTGGTGGTGTGGTGCTAATGATCAACCAGTAATCTGAAGAGAGTTTTAAAAGTTAAGAAAGTAGACAGTCTCTTACCAGCTTCAAGCTGAATTGGTTTTTTTTTATTATAATAATATTTTTGCTTATTTACCCATACTTAATAAATACTGGAATCAGCTGAACAGATGCAAAAGGACTACTACTAGGAAAGTCATGGAGTTCTGGAAAAGGCAGTCCTTGCAAGAGGAGACTGTCTACCTAACACGTGCCATGTGGGAAAGAAGTGTCTGACCTGACTCTGACCATAAGCACGTGAACTATAATTAAACAGACTACAGAGTCGCTGCCGGCAGGCAAGTGTCTTTTTTCACTCCGTCACAAAGGTACTCCATCTAAAGCAGTATCGGTCAGAAGGTAGCCACTTGCATTAATAGGTTAACAGATGAGTAAATGGACATAGGGCTGGCACTAAACTTACGGAACTTCATTAATTTGAGGCTACCAAGTCATGCACTGTGTCTGATACAGGTTTGCGCTTCCCAAGAGATAACTGGACACACAATGTTTTTGGTACTGCATGCAATTAGAACAACTTTTTTAAATTATTCTTAGGAGATTAAAATTAGAACACTCATTTACTTAGCAGTATATTACACACAGGTGGGTTTTTCGGATTTGTGGGTTTCTTAAACTCCATATGAATGTTCTAAATGTAAATGGCAACCATTTCTACATGAACAAATAAAACAATAAGATGCTTAGGGCTAATTTTATAATTTTCTATTAAACTAAAATAAAGAATAACTATTTTTAATTATTAAATTATATATGATACATTTAGAAAGAGAAATTGATCATTTCTATCTTTGCTTTAGAAAAAAAACTCAGTCCTATTTTCTGTTCCTTGTATCCAAATGTCTTTTTATCACACATAAAAAGTAAATAATGCACCTTTAGAGTATCCACTAAAGCAAATTTTTAAAATAATTACAATTACCGTCTTCATTCTCTCACCTTCAGTTATTATTCGGCTGTCTTTACCAGCTGTGCTGTCAATACCTGTTGACTATGCAATGGGCCTGTATGAAGGAAAATACAGAGAACAGCACATGCAGAAGATGACAACAGGAGGAAACGAGTCAGGGCCATACCTGGGTTATTGTTAACACTGCTTTTGGGCGGCTTCTGAACTGGTTTGGGAAGCGTAGATTCAGTCAAAGCCTTGTTAGCGACAGCCTGCTGGGCCTTCTTTATACTGCTCCCTTCGGATTCCCATGTCTGCTCCCCAAGACTCAGCTGCACTGAGAACATCTTGGAAAAACATACAGAGACAAAGAAAACATTGAAATTTTTCAGGAAATAAAGTGTGCTGTCTGAGAGAAAAATAGATACACCACAGAATCAAAATTTTAGAGCTAGAGTTGAGCTTACAGATCATTTGCAACAAAAATCTTATTCTAACTAGTGAACGAATTTTAAGAGATTGTGCCAAATTCTGTTCTATCCAAAGGCTTAACGGCAGCTCTAAGTGTACATGTTGGGTAGAATGTATCAAGAGGAAATCGCTTCCCTAAATGGAATCATACTGTTAATGTCAGTCAGTCTTCAAAAAAGTAGAATAAGAACAAAGAGTAAGAGAAACTATACGAGAATCCAAAAGGTCCTGTGTTTCTGTAACTTTTACAAAATCTAATTCCTTAAACTTTATACCTAGCACAATCTAGGCAGTGAGTCAGGAAATCCTATTAAATATTCTGTCATCAAGGAACTCTCAATCCTCCACAACCAACCTTTAACCAGTCACCAAATTCAGTCAATTTTAACCTCATGAATATTTCTCAAATCTCCTTCCTCTCTCTGCCAGTGACACTGCTACACTAGATGTATCTTAGCTTAGATATAATAATCTCCCAACTGCTGCTAAATTGAACTATCTTTTGAAAACTCAAATCCAACTGCATCACTCCAAACAACACCAGGTTAAAAACCTTCGATTGTTCCCCTTGTAACACGGCACAAAGGAGCTACCTGTCCATCTTCATTTCACACCCACCCCTCCCCTTGCACATCCTAACATTCCATTTACACCGGATTTCCATATGCATCCAAAAACCTATTGTTCACCTTTAAAATTTAGGATCAAGTTACAGGATACACATACAATCTGCTGTTCTACTCCACAGACAGCTTACTACTTTGTAGGAATACAAGGTATGAACCTCAAAATATTTATTAATTATGAAGAAGTAAATGTCTTTGCAGGAAAGAAATCAGGTAGAAAATACCTTTAACAACAGAGTGATTAAAGTTAGCATCATCAATCATCATTCAAAGGGACATCATGTGCCTCCTGATATGATCCAATGAGAAGTATGTAGCATTCTTGGCTAAAAATGTTTACCCTGAATCTAATCATAGAGAAACAATCAGGCAGATCTGGGTTATGGTATATTCTATAAGACAACTGACCTAAACTCTTCAAAACTGTCAATATTATGAAAGAAAAAACCAAACAAAAGAATGCATGGGGGCTGTCCTAGATTAAAGGATGCTGAAGAGACATGATGGGGTGTAATAAAGTACAATGTATGATCCCTGACTGGATTCGTACTGGGAAGAAAACTATAAAGGGCATTTAGAGAACAACCAGGGAAATTTGACTACAGACTATAATATACTAAACAAACTCAGTCAAGTTTAAATTTCGAGTGATTATAGTACTATGGTTATGAAGAAGAATGTCTTTGGTCTTACAAGATAGATATACAAGTATTTAAGGATAAAATGTCATGATGGTTGAAATTTATTTTCAAATTGTTCAAGGAAAAAGTATGTATTTATACAGAAGAGCAAGAAAAGAAGTAAATGTAGCAATGCAGTAAATAACTGAATGATTAGTATATCTGAAAGATCCATTATACTGCTCTTTCAATTTTTCCTGTAGGTTTTCAATTTTTCAAAATACAGAGTTGAAAATATTTATAAGCATTTGAAATTCAAAATATGTACATATCTATTAAAAGTGAATAATTTTTCTTTTATTCTGATTCAGTTTAAAATTTTTACCTAAAACATATCTTTAATTCATTGACCCCCGATTTTAAAACGATTTTTCAATGACTAGGTCTTTTGGCTTTCAACTTACAGTATATAACAAAGAACTCTGCCACAAAGAAAACATTATCTCTCCCATTCTCCTCCAAATCAGTTCATGCTCCAGAATTTTCCAGCCATTATTCTTCCATTAATTCAGGTTCAAAACCTCAATAGCTTCTTTGTTTATCCTTGTTTTCCTAAGACTTATTTAACAACACCTCAAAACTGTTCTTTGCTATTTCTGTGGTCACCACCTTAGTCTAAAGCCCCTATAAACTCAGATTTCCTGCCTCCTAATCTTCCAGATGTCATCACTTTCCCAGTCTCACTGGCCAGACACCTTCGAATGGTCTTCCTTGCCTGCTCCATTTCTCTCTGCATTCTCCCCTGCATCCAGTTGATTCAACTTCAAAAATATTTTTCAGATCTGGCCTTTCTTTGTAATGTTTGCCAATATCTTAGTGAAGAGTAGCAATGTATCCCTCTCCTAAATTACTGTAAGACCATCCTAATATCACTCCTTTAACATAAGACTTTCCCATTCAAACTATCCTTCTTAGGAATTCCCTAGTGGTCCAGTGGTTAGTACTCCGTACTTTCACTGCCAAGGCCTGGGTTTGATCCCCGGTTGGGGAACTAAGATCCCACAAACCGCGCCATCACCAACATGAACATTCTATAAAATGCAAATGCATCCAAGTCAATCCTCTGCTTTTCTGAAACCTCTTAAGAATCCTACTACATTGTACACCTAAAACTAATACAACATTTTATGTCAATTATATCTCAATAAAACTGGAGAGAAAAAAAAGAGTCCCACTACAATAAAAACTTGATAATTTTGAGTAGGACTCCTGGGACATACTGTTTATGAGCTGAAGTCACAATCCACCATTTACTATGTGTAACATTAGGGAAGTTAATTCTTTCCCTCTGTTTTCTTACTTCTTTAGTGAAAGTGGGGTAATAAGAACACAGAGAATGGTTATGAAAATTAAAACAAAATTATGTAAATGCCATTTGAAATGTAGAGATTGTCAAACTGGGTAAAAAAAACAAAATCCAACTGTATGCTACCCTCAACTATAAAGACACATGGTTTAAAAGCAATGGGATAGAAAAAACTTTATCATGATAACATAAAGCAATGAAAGGTCAGAATGGTTATATAAATATCAGACAAAGTAGATTCCAGAGCAAAGACTACTACCAGTGATAACAAAGGTCATTTCATAACGATAAAGGGGCCAGTTAATCAAGAAGAGGATTAACAATCCTAAACACTTGGGCGACTAATAACAGAGTTTCAAAATACATGAAGCAAAAACTAACAGAACTGCAAAGAGAAATAAAGAATCCACAATTAAAGTCAGAGATTCAATACCTCTCTCCCAATAATTGTCTAACAATGACCAAGCAGACAATCAGGAAGAATACAGTAGACCTGAACAACACAATCAACCAACATAACCTGACTGCAATGTTTCTAAAATATCTACCCAAGAAGAACAAATATACATTTGTTCTCAATTTCTCACAAAAAATTTACCAAGACAGACAATATTCTGGACCATAAAACAAGTCACAACAAATTCTAAGGAGTCAAGTGATGAACAGTATGCTCTCTGAACACAATGGAATTAAATTAGAAAATAAGAACAGAAAGATCTCTGGAAAATCTCCAAATAGTTGGAAACTACATAACACATTTCTAAATAACCTATGGGTAAAAGAAGAAACCAAGGGGCAAATAGAAAGTATTTTAAACTGAATGAAAATGAAAACTCTACATTTCAAAAGATGACACTGCTAAAACAGTACTAAAGGGAAATTTCTAGCACTAAATGCCTACACTAGAGAAGAAGTCTCAAGTAAGTTAACTTCAGCTTTAATCTGAAGAAACCAGAAAAAGAGTAACTCAAACCTGAAGTAAATAGGAAAAAACGTAATAAACATAAAAGCAAACAATAGAGGGAAAAAAATCAATAAAACCAGAAGCTGGTACTTCACAAAGATCAATAAAATTTGTAAACTCTGTGCAGACTAACCATGAAAAAAAGATAAGACACAAATTACCAGTATCAGGAATGAGAGAGGTGACATCACTACAGATTCATAAAATATTAAAAAGAAACAAGGGAATATTTTTTTTAACAACTTTATGCCAATGAACTCAACAACCTAAGTTCTTAAAAGCCACAGTTACTAAAGCTCATTCAAGAAGAAACAGGTAACCTGAACAGCATTATACATGTTAAGGAAATTCAATCTGTAATTTAAAATCTTTCCACAAAGAAAACTCCAGGCCCAGATGGTTCTGATGATAAATTCTACCAAACATTTAAGGAAGAAATAATGCCAATTTACAAAAACTCTTCCCAAAACTTGAATCAGAAGGAACACCTCTCAACTTATTCTATGAAGCTAGCGTTACCTTGATACCAAAACCAGAATAAGATACTACCAGGGAAAACAAAATAAAACTACACACCAATACCTCTCATAAAGATAAACATAAAAATCCTCAACGAAATATTAACAAATGGAATCTATCAATATAGAAATGAGATAATACTTTATAACCCAGCATTTTATCCCAGGAAGGCAAGGGTTTATTCTACATTTCAGAGTCAGTCAATGTAACTCACAATACTAAGAGATTAAAAATGGAAAAATTAAAAACAAAAAAAAAATGGAAAAATCATGACCATCTCAATCAATGTAGAAGAACCATATGACAAAAACCAACATCCATTCATGTTAAAACTCTCAGCAAAAAAAAAATAATAAAAAAATAAAATAAAGAACTTCCTCAATCTGATTAAAGGCATCTACAGAAAAAGCTACATCTAACATCAAAATTAATGAAGAAAAACTGAATGACTGCCCATAAAGTCAAGTTAAGAGATATCTGCTCTCACTACTTTTATTCAACATTGCACTGTAAGTTCTAGACAATGCAATTAGGCAAGAGAAATAAATAAAAGACATTCAGATTAGAAAGTAAGATTTAAAACTGTCTTTATTTACAAATAGCTCTGGGACACCAACCAGAATCTTTAAAAAAAAAAAAGAAAGAAAAAGGCTACTAGAACTAATAAGTGAGTTTAGCAAGACTGCAAGATGCTAGATCAATATAGAAAAATCAGTGTATTTTTGAAGCAGACTCACAGATATAGAAAACAAACTAGTGGTTACCAGTAGGGAGGGGGGTAGGGGTAATGTAAGGATGGAGGAGTGGAAGGTACAAACTACTGGGTGTAAGATAGGCTCAAGGATGTATTGTACAACATGGGGAATATAGCCAATATTTTGTAATAACTGTAAATGGAAGTAACCTTAAAAATTGTATTAAAAATTTTTAGAAAAAAAAGTAATCTGATATATTTCTCTCTCCTAAATTCTTAGGCACTATGCAGATTCCCTATATTAGAGAGGCAGTTATTTTTAGCACTATTTCATGGTATCAAATAAAGTTAACCTACAATGGAAAAAGTAGGAATTTTCTGATTTCTGTATTTGCACTTTTATTCTACATACTCATATGTGTATATTTATACACAAATGTTATACATATATTTCAATGCTTTAATATGTATAAAATAAAATATATAAAACAGAAAAATATCAGTGTATTTTTATATACTAGCAATTCTTAATAAGAATTATAAATTGAAATTTGAAAAACAATACCACTTAAAGTAGCATCAAAAATATGAAAGAGATAAACCTAAAGATGAGAAATACCTGTCCACTGAAAACTACAAAATATTGTTGACAGAAATTAAAGAATATCTAAATAAATAAGAGATACTCTGTTCATAGGTTGGAAGACTCAGTTTTTCTAACATGTTAGTTTCCCCCAAATTGAGCTATAAATTAATTGCAATTCTATTCAAAATCCCAGCAAGGTGCTTTATAGAATGGACAAGCTGACTTTAAAATTCATATGAAAATGCAAAGGATGTTGAATAGCCAAAACAACTCTGAAAATGAAGAACAAAATTAGAGGGCTGGTACTACCAGATTATAAAGCTACCGTAATCAAAACAGCATAGTATTTGCATAAAGATAGGAAAATAGACCAACAGAACAGAACAGAGTCCAGAAATAAACAAACATATATATGGACAGCTGATTTTTGACAAAGGTGCCAAGGCAATGCAGTAAGGAAAGGAAAATCTCTTCAACAACTGGACATCCATATGCAAAAATATATATATATATCTTGTTCCATAACTCATCATATACAAAAATTAACTCAAACTGGCAATTAGACCTAAATATAAGACCCAAATGTAAAAACTTAAACTATATAACATCCAGAAGAAAGCACAGAAGAAAATCTTACGACCTTTAATGGGGCAAAGATTTCTTAGATATAATACCAAAAGCAAAATCTATAAGAGAACAAATGGATAAACTGGAGTTCATCAAAATTAACAATTACTGCTCTTCAAAAGACAATGTTAAAAAAAGATAAGCCACAAAGAAGCAGAAATAATTGCAAAGCACATATCTAATAAAGGACTTGAATCCAGAGTATACAAAGAGAGGCATCGTGGGAAACAGCAGAGTAGAAAGCTCCAATAACGAACAGTGTCTGTCATATTATAAATACTCAATAGACATTTTACCAAGGATTTTTTAATCCTATATACAACTAACATGCAATGAGACAATTATCTGGGTACCTCCATCATCAACATAATTGCTGAAAATTTACAAATCATCATTCCATTATACTACACTAGAATAGGTATCATAGTTCTCAAATTACAGATGAGAAAGCTGAGATTCTAAATTAGTTGTTCAAGGCCACACAAGCTGGACAATGCAGGGCAAAGATCACGCTTGGGAAATCTAGCAAGAATTAAAAAAAAAAAAAAAAAACACTTCGCTTCAAGGCCACTGGGTAATACTGCCTCCCTCGGTGATATCTATTCCAAAGTACACCTTCTCAAAGTGTCAGTACGAGAGCAGCTTTCTTAACGCTTAGCCGTGCACATACACAACTCATCAAAATAGGGAAATAAAGTAAAAAGAGAAAATACCACTTTATGTTATTCATGGCTCTCTTCCTTATACTCTATATTATAATAGCCTTCTGAGATTTGAGAAAATCAAAACAATTCATAGGAAAAATAAAGAACTGGATTTAGGTACTTAAGAGATACAGCAATGTCATAGTAATTCACGTTAATATAAAGTGTAACAAATTACTTCAGAGTTCAATTAAAAAGTGAGTATAAAAACAAAAGGGGACAAGGCAAACATTAAAATATTTTTTATTTAGGGCTTCCCTGGTGGCGCAGTGGATAAGAATCTGCCTGCCAATGCAGGGGACACAGGTTCGATCCCTGGTCCAGGAAGATCCCACATGCCGCGGAGCAACTAAACCCATGCACCACAAATACTGAGTCTACACTCTAGAGCCCGCGAGCCACAACTACTGAAGCTCACGTGCCACAGCTACTGAAGCCCGCATGTCTAGACCCGGTGCTCCGCAACAAGAGAAGCCACAGCAATGAGAAGCCCAAGCACCACAACAAAGAGTAGCCCCCGCTCACCGCAACTAGAGAAAGCCTGTGCGCAGCAACGAAGACCCAACGCAGCCAAAAATAAATAAATAAGTAATTTCTTAAATATATATATATCTTTTATTTAATAGTCACGCATCAAAAGTTGTACAAGTTGTTCACATTCTGTAAGACTCAATGGAGGAAAGAGGAAAGCATGTAGATAGATCACTACCTCCCATGAAGTATGTATAAGAAGACAATTCTATACCACCCTGAAGACATTAATCTCTATCCTGTGTTTCTCAACTCTGGATGCACATCTGGGTCATTTGAGAGCTTTAAAAAAATCCTGATGTCTAGGCTTCATCCAAGACCAATTAAATTAGAATTTCTGGGAGTGAGACTCAGGCATAAGTATTTTTTAAAGCTCCCTTGGTGATTCCAATGAATAGCCAAGGCTGAAAACCACTACTGTAAGTGTGTGTGTATGTGTGTGTGCGTGTGTGTGTATAAAATATATATGTATATATATGGAAATTGCCATATAACTGGTTAATGTCCCAAGAAAATTAATGAGTTGGGCCTAGGTTTAAATTTTTCATGCCAGAGATAATCATTTATTTCCTTAAAATACAGTTTATATCTCACTTAAAACCACTGGTAGACATGCATAAATGCAAAGGACTTTGCTTTCCACAAAAAGGATCCAGACCTAGCCAATTAATATTAACAATAATTATTAATTAATATTACTTAGACTCATAAATACTATCTTTCATTCAAGAATATGCTAAGTATTCTAGTACTCACTCTTTAAAAATGAGCAACAGGCTAAATGGTGTGGTCTATGACCAAAACACCCAGAGCAGTAGGTGTAGGTTGTCAAAGGGATCTCTAGATCTCCTTAAAACCCAAAGGAATCTGGGACTGTCTAGAAAAAAGAATGTGGACCACAACAAACCTGGTGCATTAGAAGGGGAATTTAATGACACAGAAGAAACTTAAGGGAGGGGAGGGGAGAGAAAGCTGGAGGAATGACCTTGAAAAGGTGAGAAGGGTTGGGATTTAGTACAGAAATAGAGGGGTTGGCCTCTACAAGCCGTTCATCCGTAACTCAGAAGGGAAGCAGAGTTGGGATTTGGGTTGGGATCTTGCTAAGCATGTACTAACCAAGGGGGGAAGAGAGTTGAGGGTACATACAAAGCATATGGAATTTAAGCTAGATAAACATGTGAGGACTGAGGGAAGTAAGAAATAGTAAAACGGTGGTGGAATCAATGGATCTGTGGTGTGAAAGGACTATTGAAGTCAGACCACTAGAGGGAATGAAGTAGGTGTCAGAGACGAATGAATGCTTGAGATTGTAATTATGGAGGCTCTTGCAGTTATTGGTAATGAAAAAAATCAAGAATGTGATCCCAGGAATGAGTGGCTGAAGGAGAGTGGAAGACAACATAATTGGAGACATGCAAGAAACTGAAATGTCAGCATGTTGGAACAACCATCATTTAGACAATGATATCATCAAAAATTAAAACAGGATGAGTATTGTAGAGAGTGAAAGTGAGCCGTGAGAAATGTGATGGAATCACCCAGAGGTCAGCAAACGACTACCGTGATGTTACACTGGGCGTCAGTCTATTAACATGAAATTCAAACCTGGGGGTCTATCTGAAGGAAGAACACCTGGAATTGGCCATGAGAAGCAAAGAGGACACATACTACAGGAACCATGAACTGTAGAAGAATAAAATATTTCTTACCCTAAATAAGCTCAGTCTCATACAATAATAATGACCAACAAATACCATGGTACCACAGCACAGTAATGACTACAACTAAGAAAGTCGGAACCTGCTGGAGGCCCAGCGGAAGGAGCAGAGAAGTTTCACAAAGGTTTGAGAGACGTGAGATGTGTGTTCAAACCTGACAGATGTGAAAAAACATGAGACATTATAAGAAATGAAAACAGTTCAACATGATTAAGGGCAGAAAGAAAGAGTATGAAATAGATATGATTAACGGGAATGGAAGAGGATCAGGGTATAAGACTAGACAGGTAGACCAAGGCCACTACCTTCTTCTCTGAACAAAAAATATTATGAACAAATTAAAGTGCTGCCCAGAAATCCTTCATAAAAGCCTCTAATATGGAATAAAATTGATGGATTTCAGTTTCATCTTATTTTCCTTACTTTGAAGGAGATGCTAGAAATAATCATCCTGTGCTTTATGAAGATGAACCAACTTTTAGAGAATCAATTGCTTCCACACTGTATACAAAAATTTATAATCATTATCATAATCTCCAATATCCAAGATTAAAAATGTGCCAAGGAAATTTGTGCACAACTGAGTTTTTAAAAACAGATTAATAGAGCTCAAACATAAATGCATCAGTCATAGATTTCTTTGCAACATGTATACGTAAAAACATATATGTGTGAGGCTATATAAAAATATAAATCAATTTTCCATTTAAAAGAATATTATAACTGAATACATAGATAACAACAAAACTGGTATATACAAATTTTATAAATGGTGACTCTTAAAATTAAAAATCATATTGGAAAAGACATCTCACTAAGTAACGTTTTTGTATTTTACTCTGTATCCATTTTTCTGTTAGCAGTTACTACGTAATGGAAAAAGCACAGTACTTGGGAGCCACAGAATACGTGTTCAAGTGCTGGCACTGGAACTCATGAACTATAAAGCAAGTTACTAAACTTTTCCGTGCCTGAGTTTCTTAAAAGGAAATCAAAAATCCATGTCTCATGTGGTTTCATTAAGGTTTTTATGAAGTACTGCCTCTGAAAGAGCTCTGTAAACCATAATGGGCTATAAAATTGTTTAGTTACAGAGTGCAAAATATTTTTGATAGAGAACTAAGAGCCTTTATGCCATCCACTACCCCCTCCCCCCAAAAAAGCACAATTAAAACCTGAGATGATAAATCTGATAGACTTTGATAAGCATGTCTCACCACCTCTCTTCAAAACCTTACCTTCGAATGAGCAGGCCCTCTTTCTTTCAGAAGTTTATACTGGGGTTGGACTCTATTGAAACGGGCTAACTCATTTACCAGACACATTGGAGTTTTCTCTTTGGGGTTTGCCATTTTACCTTGGAGAGAAGCTGTAAATAAAAAGGCTGTAAAGTTTTTGTGAAGAACGACTTTACAAAATGGAAGAAAAACTAGTTTTGAATTTTTTAGATTGAAATCAGATTGTATATTTGGATTAAATTATTTTCATGAATTTTATACAAAAATTTCAAATCACCTGAAGTCTTCCATTACATGCAACAGAAATATGTATCACATTTTAAACAGTAAATTAAGGTAACTTTTTTTCCTAAGTACCTAAATTGCTCTCTATACATATATATGATAACAGCATGCTTAAAGATTTAAAACAATATAAGATTATAATTTTTAATTGATCCTGTAACTTTCCTTTCCTCTCAAGAAATTTTAGCATAAACACATAATTCTTATTCTTATTGCTATGAAACTAAATTTTATCTGCTTTTTCATCATTTGATCTTTTTTTCCTTCTCATTCTGAAGGAACATATTAATTGAAAAAGCTCTAGACTTGGGAATCAAGTCCTAAGTTTAATTACTAGCTCTCCCAACTACTGTGTTTTAGTAACTTTTTCTTTTTTTAATGAAACTTTGAAAAGAAATAGAAAGAATAATTTAACAAATGACCATGCCCTTATCACCCAGAACTGAAATTAACACTTTCTATGTTTGCTTTGTCTTACTTTAAAAAAAAAACAAAAAAAAAGAAAAAACAGTATTACATTCCAGTTAAGTTCCCTTTATCTTTTCCAGAAACTGCCACTATGTGAATTTAAAATATATCCCTCCAGAATATTCTAAAATACATTTGTATGAATGCATGCATATCCATGAAAAAATACACAGTATTGATATATGTAGTTTTAGAGTTCACATAAATAGTAATATAATAAACATATCATTTTCACTGTTTTCTTCACTCTTCATTATGTTTTAGAGAGTTAACTTACATAGATCCAGTGCATTACTTTTAACTGCTGTATAATTTCCATCACAACATTTTATCATAAATTTTTTAATCTTCTCCCTACTGATAGTAGACATTTAGGTTGTTTCCAATTCTTCACTCTTACAAATTAAAACATGCTAGCAAACAGCACGCAGAAGGAATGTACCAAATTACCTTCCCCTGGCAGCATGAGAATTACTATTTCCCTTCAACCTTGAAAACACGCAGCATAGTCAGATATTTTAATCTCTGACAATCTGATGTTTGACAAAACTTTGTTTTTGATCATTTGGGTTTCCTCTTCTGGGAACTGCTTCTGTCCTTTTTTCTATTGATTATTTTATGCATAATATCAATCTTTTATGGTCTGGGCCTTTTCTGCCTCAAGAAATCCTTCCCTAACCTGAAATGTCTCAATAATTTTTACTTAAATTTACTAAGCCTACTATTCTTTATCTATAAAATAAGGGCAATAATCTATCCTACTTAACTAACTCACAGATTGTTATAAGGTTAAGATTCTTAAATGCATGGTACTTTAAATTCTACCACAATTATTATTACAGCTTCAGAATATTTTCCTAACACTACAGTATTTTATCCTATATTTCTCCTTCATCTCATTTACAGACATATTTAACTGCTTTTTAGTTTTTCTTTCATCTCCCATGAATCAATGTTAAAAAACACTTTAAAACCCAAGCATAAAACATGCAAATGGATTACTTCCTGCTCAATTAAACTGCAGTCACAATACATAGGGAATACATTAAATAAATGGAAATAGCAGATTTTAGGAACTTCATCTATAAACTTTCTATGGCAAGGTTTAATTAGAAAATAGTATTCTTTTTAATACTTTTAATTAACTTTTTAATACCCTCTACAGGACTAACAATTTGGTATAATAACTTGATCACAATCATTATGATTAAGAAACTATTTTATAATTGCCTAATAAGGCATAAGTTTAAAAAAAAAATCTAAGCAATCAACTGTAGGACCAATACAGCTGACAGCTAATGCTACAATTAAACCATTCTAAGTGGCTTACAAACCAAAAATAAATAAATAAACCTAGCAATTATTACTTTTTGGAACAGCACAAAAAGGCAAAGAATATTAGTCAAGAGAGGTTGAAGAAATCTGCATTTTACTTATTCCACTGTATATCATTCAAATAAACATTTTATAAACTGTACCAGAAAGTCAGTCATTACATAAAATATAAGGTGACCTGGTACTATGATCAATTTTGGTCCTTGCATACCATGGCATTAAATACTCAAGTACAGTAGACAACACGGCTACCTGAATATCAAAAAGCAAAAGAAGAATGAAAATGAGAAGAATGAAAATGAGAAAATACTGAAGTCTAGTAAAAATGAGTCAATTTTGCATAACACTAAAACAGCATTTATACTGCTACTATAACAATTTTCATAACTTAGTAATGCTGCATATTCATCTATTATGATGGAAGAAATATTAGGAGCATAGCAAGAACAATGTGACATAAAATATAACAATTTTATATTTTACAGTATAAAAATTAATAGCCTAGGATTTAAATATGTTTAAATGTCATTAAAATGATAAGTTTATAGCTCTGTAAACTTGGTAAGAAAATCTGATCTAAATTCTTTAAAGGAAAGTGCTAATAACATGGTATTAAACTTATATTCCATTAATTCTAACTTTCTGCTTCATAAAAATAACATGAATCCAATAATGGACTCATGGAATCCATTAAGGAAATCCCACAATGGATTTAATGTGTGATTTAAGTTTTGGTGTGAAAGGTGTGCAAAATACATGTAAGATCTCACTTTGATAAAACTTTATAACTAAAACCCAAACATTTAAAGTTGGTAAATTTAAAAATAATTAGTTCTAGTTCATATGTTTTATTTTACAAAATGATTAAAATTTTATTTTCCATAGTTCTTCCTCTATTCAATCTGAAATCTTATTAACTACTTGACAGAGATCAATGGTAGAGCAGTAATATCAAAATTAAACCAAAATTTTGACAAAATATCTACAAAATTACAAAACATATTGGTCTATATAAATTGGGATCTATTGGGCTTCCCTGGTGGCACAGTGGTTGAGAGTCTGCCTGCCGATGCAGCGGACATGGGTTCGTGCCCCGGTCTGGGAAGATCCCACGTGCTGCGGAGCAGCTGGGCCCGTGAGCCACGGCCGCTGAGCCTGCGTGTCCGGAGCCTTTGCTCCGCAACGGGAGAGGCCACAACAGTGAGAGGCCCGTGTACCGCAAAAAAAAAAAAAAAAAAAATTTGGGATCTATCAACTTAATTTATATATTACTTTTTAGAAAAGTCAACAAGTACAAAAAGTGAGAAATATGTACACTGTTGCATAAGTATACATTTTCAAGAGACTTAAGAATGTCCTCAATGAAGCTATTTTGAAACAGGCTTCAGGTCAATTTGGTGGCTGGAATAGTAGATACCTACTTAGAAGTAAATAAAATTAATGATAATGAATTTCACAATTCTAAAACTTTGCTTTTGAGAGAACAAATGCCATCTATTTAAGAACCTGTTTTGGATATCTCTGCCACTGACTGATATCTACGTAACCTTGAGAAAGTACTCAAATCTCACTTTCCTGGACAGCAAAACAGAAATAATAGTTGTTTTCATATTAGTGGACTATGGTATTGGTTGAATGAAATGACGTAAGATACTGTTAACAATAAGAATGCATTATTATTCTGCTTATAAGTAATCTGTTAAAGCACACTATCATCAAATATGCATACACAGATACTTTATAAACTTTTTCCATGGCTTCCTAAGCTAAAATATTCTGAGTTAAAATGTTCGTTAGGATAAGTTGATTTTATTCATACAAATATACTTCTTTAATATTCTATAAAAAGCAGGTATTTGTTATTATTTTTCCGACTTACTGTAACATATTAAGTTTGTTTCCACTGAAAAATCCCCAAGTGTGATATAAATTACATTTAAGATTTCTCATATTTTTGTTAGGGAATATTCTACCTTTATTGATATAAAATTTGTTTACATGTAACTCTCCATAACTTTGATACGTAACACTGGTAAAATAGCTTTTCATAATAACAGGATCTGCACACTCAGCAAAACAGAGACATAAATCTTTTGAGATAGATTGTTTTTATATCTTTATAAAATGTCCTGGACTCTGTGGGACTTGAATCTTCAAAATGAACCAAGATAATGCAGTTCACAGTTTTCAATTAACAGGCAAAATCCCTGTTCCAAAGGAGCTCAGAGTCTGGTAGAAAAACAGACACATACAAGAAACAAATACACTAAACTACAACATGAAAAGTTCTATAATAAGGCTGTTGGAAGGGACTCCTTAGGTGAACGGGGTGTTGAAAGGTACGTTTCAAGAGGTGCTGATTAGATTAGTTAAGGAAAGTAGGCATTCACCAAGTTAGCAAGGAAGAAAGAGAGAAAGACAGTCCAGGCTTTTCCAGAGCACACATGCAGGAGAAAGCACAATAAACACATCACATTCTGGCAAATTCAAGTAGATCATTAGCAGACTATAAATGCAGAATAGGATATAGCAGAAAAAACTGTGTGACCAGAATCCACCAAAACACCAAGTTTCCTAAGCCAGAACTTGGAGTAGCAACATTTTTAAGGTAGTTAAATCATGGCCAGAGCTGTTGCTAGTAAATCATAGTCTACCTCACCTGCCGAGCCAAGTCTCTCCACAGAAGAATCCGTTTCCATCCCTGGTCCCAGAAAATGACTTGGACACAGTTTCTATGTCTCTTTGCTGGCTCCCCTTTCCCTATTCCCTGCTATTGGAAGGGACTCTTCCTAATTCCCAAGTAAAATAAAAAGAAAGAAAACAGAGTCAAAAAAGCAAGGAATTCACCTTCCACAGGTTCTTGCCTTCTAGCAGAAATATAACTGTCTGTCCATAGTTGTAACTAAAACAACCCTTATAACTTCAAATTAGACCATAACCTAAGGTGGTCCAAGCAAAATCACCACCCAAGGATCAAACTGCTCTATTATAATTGTCTGTTAATTAAGAAAAATTAAAGTTCCTATCTCATACAGACACAAAAATAAATTCCAAAAGTATTCAAATGCAGAATATAAAAATATGACAAAAGCACAAGAAAACTTGGCTAAATATCTGTCATAATCCTGTAACATAGAAGGCTTTTCTAGATAAGAAACCTAAAAGACATAATGGGATAAACTGACAGATTTAACAACACAAAAAATGTAAAAACCTCTATAGAGCAGAACACACCATGAATGACACTAAAAAATGTCAACAAACTAGGGAAGAAATACTTGTAACATGTGAAGAAAAACTGAAGAGGATAAAAATAAAATCCATAAAATATGAAGATGACATAAATCAATTTTTTAAAAAAATCCAACAGAAAAAAAATGCAAAATCAATTCATATCATGTATTGAGTAAACACCTGTTCAAAAAGCTAGTGTTTAAAGAAATAAAAATTTGAATTCCAATGAGATATAATTTACCCCATGAGACTGATAAAATAAAAAAAAAAATCAGATAAGTATTGACAAGGATGTGTGAAAATGGGTGCAAATTCTATCGATACAAACATAAATAAGTACAAATTTTTTGGCGGGCAATCTGGGAATATTGATTAAAGTTTTTCAATTGCATCTATCTTTAAAACAGAAATTGTACGTCTAGGTAATTCATACTGCAGGAAGACTCGCATAAGATACACAATGACAACCTACATAGTAAGCCTGTAATTGCAAGAGCTATAAACAACCTAAATATTATCCATCAATAATTGACTGGCTACCTAAGCTACAATGGACTATGCAGCTTTGAAAAAAGAAAGATGTAGTGACATGGGAAAACATTACAAAATGTTGAATGAAAAAAGCTGTAACAGCTCATTGTCTAATCTTATTTTTATTTTCTTTAAATCAAACATGTGCATGCATTAAAGAAGCGGGACTGGCAGCAGGGGGGTGTTCACTTTCTGCTTTGAAGTACTGCATTGTTTTACCTTTTTGTTTTTACTTTTTTTGAATATGCATAACTTTTATACCTAAAAAATTATTCTACAGAGCCATACCAAATGTTGTAAACAGTTTACAGTGTTAAGTCTTAGACTCTTAATTACTGTTGTCCTTTCTAAAGTATGTACCAAGGTTCTGACAGAAAGAAGATGCCCAAGGACCTGATTCAAAGCAGACCATAGTGTCATGCCTACAATCTCTGACTTTTCCAAGTGAAGCCACCTTGGGATTTAAACACTGCTAAAACATAGTATGGCCTTACCAACATTTGGCATGGTCAGTCTCCTTACATCTAGCCATTCTAATAGGTGTGTAATGGTCAGTCTCCTTAACTCTAGCCATTCTAATAGGTGTGTAATGGTATCTCATTGTGGTTTTAATTAGCATTTCCCTCAAAACTAATAATGTTGAGCATCTTTTCATTTGTTTATATGTTATCTACATTTATATATATATGAAGTACAGTGTCTATCTGAATATTCTTAATTAGGTCATTTCTTTTTCTTATTGTTTTATCTGAAGAGTTCTTTGTATATTCTAAATACAAGTCATTAATCAGGAATATGCTTGGCAAAAAATTTTTCCCAGTATGTGGCATCTCTTTCCCTTTTTTTTTTTTACATCTTTATTGGAATATAATTGCTTTACAATGGTGTGTTAGTTTCTGCTTTACAACAGAGTGAATCAGTTATACATATACATATGTTCCCATCTCATCCCTCTTGTGTCTCCCTCCCTCCCACCCTCCCTATCCCACCCCTCCAGGAGGTCACAAAGCAGTGAGCTGATCTCCCTGTGCTATGCGGCTGCTTCCCACTAGCTATCTATTTTACGTTTGGTAGTGTATATATGTCCATGCCTCTCTCTCGCTTTGTCACAGCTTACCCTTCCCCCTCCCCATATCCTCAAGTCCATTCTCTAGTAGGTGTGGCGTCTCTTTTCATTCTCTTACCAGAGTCTTTCAAAGAGCAGACTTTAATTTTAATAATGTCTAATGTATCAATTTGTTCAGTTATAGATTGTGCTTTTGATGTTGTATCTAAGAAATCATTACCTACCTGAGGTCTCAAAGATTTTCTCCTGTGTTTTCTTCTAGAAGCTTTAGGTTGCAAAGTTAGGTCTCTGAACCATTTTGAATTAATTTTTCTACATGGTGCAAAGTATAGATTAAATTTCATTTTTTGTATATTGATATCCAATGTTCAAGCACTATTGGTGGAAAAGGCTATATTTTTCCCACTGTATTATTGCTTTTGTGGTTTTGTCAAAAATCAGTTATCTATATGTAAGTATGTTTATTTCTGGACTACCTATTCTGTTTCATTGATCTGTTTGTCCATTTTTATGCAAATGCAATTTTTACCATAGCTGTATAAAAATTCTTGAAATTAGGCAGTGTTGGCTCCCCAATACTGTTCTTTTTCAAAGTTGTTTTAGATATTCTAAGTTCTTGCAATTCCATGTGAAATTATTTTAGGCAAAAATGCCTTCAAGGATTAGAATAGAATTCCCCTGAATTTACAGATTAATGTGGTGAAATTTTAACAAAGTTGAGCCTTCCAACCTGCGTACATGACATATAGTCAATTCTCATTATTGAGATGATGATATCTCAATGATAGCTAAGTTTTTTAATGTTCCTGCAAACAGTAAACTATCAAATACTGAATCACTGCTTCTGAGGAAATAAAAGGTTAGGTTCCGGTAAGCCCTTGGTCATAACATTTTTTGTTAGCCAATTAATAAATAACACTGTTTTATGTGTGTTTCTGGCTAAAATCCCTTACTTAATATATACTGTTGAATCACTAATACTGAACTCACAACAGTAACTCCTGCCTGAATGAAGTTTATCTAAACACATACATCTTACCCCTAAGGCATATCACAGCCTTCCTGTGCTTAGGGACACTACAAAGCACTTCAGCACTATGCCTGGGGGCCATTTTAAACAGCCAAATCACCAACAAAAAGCACAAAAATGTGAAAAATGTGGCACTAAATAAACCGAGAAAAGGACGCTTGCTTATTGCAGGAGAACTGAAACAAGAAAGCAGAGTGTCACCTTGTTCAGCCTCAGTTCAGATTGCGCACAAAGGGCAACTCAAATTTTTCACCACTCTGCAGGTGTCAGCAAATGATCACAAAAGCGTTGCAAGTATTATTTTGGGGTTACATATAAATTTTAGTGAATAGACCAATTCACAAATACAGAATACATGAATAATGAGGATCAAATGGATCTCTCAATTTACTTAGGTATCCTTTCATTTCAGCAGTATTTTATATTACTGAACATAAATATTCTTTTAACTTACTTTGTTGTATTTATCCATATATGTATTTCATATTTTTGATACTGCTGTAGATGGGTTTTTTTCAGATTGTTCCTTGCTAATGTATAGAAGTACAACCAATTTTTGCATATTGATCTGGTATCCTTCAATCTTACTATACTGATTCATTAGATCTAGTAGAGTTCCATCAAATTTTCTCCATAGAAAATCAAGTAATCTGTGAATTAGGACAGTTTTATTCCTTTCTTTGCAATGTGAATACCATGTATTTCCTTTTCTTGCCCTACTGCACTAGCTACAACCTCCAGGACAATGCTGAATAGGACTGATGAAAGTAGACATCTCTAACTTGTTGCTAATTTTAGAAAAAAAGTGTCCAATCTTTCCACCAATAAGTACAATATCAGCCAACAAAGCTTGTCATGGATGCCCATTTTCATACTGAGGAAGTTCATTTCTATTCCTGGTTTACTGAAGGCTTTTTTAAAAATCAGGAATGGTTACTGGATTAGTCAAATGATTTTTCTGCATCTATTGAAATGACTGTGTGCTTTTTACTGTTTACTTTGTTAATGTGGGGAATTATATATATTGATTTTTTTGAATGTTAAACCAACCTTACATTCCTGGGATAAATCCCACATGGTCATGACATAATATCCTTTTAAAATTTTGTTGAATTTGATTTGCTAAAATTCTGTTTAGATTTTGTACATCTATGTTTGTGAGTAGTATTGTTCTGTAGTTTCCTTGGAATGTCATTGTCTCGTTCTGGTATCCCAGTAATGCTGACATCAAAGTCTTTGGAAAACATTCCCTCCGCTTCAAATATTTTTGAAAAGTTTGTGTAGAATCGATATTATCTCTTCCTATAGTATTTAGTACAATTCACCAGTGAAACTATCTGAACCTGGAGTTTTCTTTGTGAGAACATTTTTTAAGTACAAATTTCAGTATCTTTACTACATATAGCGTTATTCAGATTATCTCTTATTTTCTTCTGCTTCCTTTGGGATCTGTTCTTTTCTACATTATTAAGGTGGAAATTAAAGTCATCTATTTGAGACCTTTCTTCCTTTCTAGTATAGATATTTAGAGCTACAGATTTCCCACTAAGTACTGTTTTCGCAGCATCTTCTAATACGTTGTGCTTCTGTTCTTACTCAATTTAAAATACTTTATAATTTCCCTTTTGATTTCTTCTTTTAATCATGAATTACTTATAAGCATGCTATTTAATTTCCAAATATTGGGGATTTTCCAAGGATATTTCTATTAATGATTTCTAATTTAACTGCACTGTGATCTGAGAAGATTCTTTGTATGAGTTGAATCCTTTTGAATTTGAGACTTGTTTTATGGCCCAGAATATATAGTCTATCTTGGTAAATGTTCTGTGTGAACTTCTGAACGAATGTGTATTCTGCTCTTCTTGAGTAAAGTGGTCTGTAAATGCAGCCAGGTCAAGTTGACAGTGTTACTCAAGTTAACTATATCTTTGTAATTTTTCTGTCCATTTGTTATATCAATTATTGAGAGGGGTTACTGAAATCTCTGACTATAATTGTGAATGTTTCCTTGAATTTCTATTAGTTTTTGCTTCATTTGTTTTGAGCTTAGGTACGTAAGTATTTAGCATTGGTATGTCCTCTTAATTAACTGATCCCTTTATTGTTATGAAATGATCTTATTTTTACCAGGTAATAAATATTCCTTGCTCTCAAATCTATTTTGATATTAATAAAACCAAGTTTTATTAAAGAAACTCCAAGTTTCTTTCAACTAAGTTAGCATGTTATATCTTTTTCATTATTTTTAACCTATTTGTGTTTATAGTTACTATTTCTTACAGGCAAATATATGGTTGGGTCTTGCTTTTTAATCCAATTTCAGCCTTTAAATTGGGACGTTTAGACTATTTACTTCTTTAAAAATATCAAACGCTACACAAATTTATGTGTCATAATTTGTACATCTTCTCTGTATCATTCTAATTTTAATATATGTGCTGCTGAAGCAACAATAGACTATCTACATTTAATGTGATTATACATATCATTAGGTTTGAGCCTATCATCCTGCTATTTATTTTATATTTTTCCCATCTGGTCTTTGTTCCCTTCATCTTTTCGTGGTTTCTCCTGAATTATTTTGTATATTCAATTCTATCTACTTTTTTTGGCTTATTAGTTATAACTTTTTGTTTTGCTCTTTTACTGGCTGCTTTAGAGTTTATTATATATACCTTTAACTTATCATAGTCTACCTTTATATTATACCACCTAATCAAGGGCATTAGAATCTTTAATAACATCCTTCCCTTTCTCCCTCAACCTTCAAGCTACTGTTATTATGCATTGTAATTTTATGTAAAAGCCACACAGTACCTTCATATTTTTGCTTTAAACAATAAATTACCTTTTAGAAAGATTAATTTAAAAAAAACTTAGACATTTACCCAAGTAATTACCATTTCTGCTTTTTGCATCTTTTTCATTTTCCTGCTGCCTGAAGGACATTTTGTTTTGTTTTGTTTTTGTTTTTTGCGGTACGCGGGCCTCTCACTGTTGTGGCCTCTCCCGTTGTGGAGCACAGGCTCCACACGCACAGGCTCAGCGGCCATGGCTCACGGGCCCAGCCACTCCGCGGCATGTGGGATCTTCCCAGACCGGGGCACAAACCCGTGTCCCCTGCATCAGCAGGCGGACTCTCAACCACTGCGCCACCAGGGAAGCCCCTGAAGGACATTCTTTATAATTTTTCTTGTAGTGGGGGAGTACTGAGTAAGGAATTTGCGTAGACATTTCTCCAATAATGATATACAAACAGCCGACAAGCACATGAAAAGATATTAAAATCACTAGTATCAAAACAATGCAAATGAAAACCATAAGATACCACTTCATACCTAGTAAGATGGC
Source organism: Orcinus orca (assembly GCF_937001465.1). Lineage (NCBI taxonomy): Eukaryota > Metazoa > Chordata > Mammalia > Artiodactyla > Delphinidae > Orcinus > Orcinus orca. The sequence goes on from NC_064575.1 coordinate 17,684,008, forward strand.
CATTACCAAAAAAAGAAAGGAAGGAAGGGAGGGAGGAAAAAAATAAGTATTGGTGAGGATGTGGGGAACTTGGAACCCTTGTTCATTATTAGTGGGAATGTGAAATCGTGTAGCCACTATGGAAAACAGTAATTAAACACAGAATTATCATAGGATCCAGCAATTTCACTCCTGGAAAAATAGACCCAGAATAACAGAAAGCAGGGACCTGAACAGATATATGCACTCCCATGTTCATTGCAGCATTATTCACAACAGCCAAAAGGTGGAAGCACCCCAAATGTCTACCAATGGATGAGTGAATAAATAAAATGTGGTATATATATAAAATGGAATATTATTCAGCCTTAAAAAGGAAATTGTGACACGTGCTATAACATGAATGAACTTCGAAGACATTATGCTAAGTAAAATAAGCCGGTCACAAAAGGACTTGTACAATTCCACTTACATGAGATATTGAGAGCAGTCAAACTCATAAAGACAAAGTAGAATGGTGGTTGACAGGGGCTGGTGGATTGGAGAATGGGGAGTTAGTGTTTTAATGGGTACAGAGTTTCAGTTTGGGAATATCAATAAGTTCTGCAGATGGGTGTTGGTGACGGTGATGGTTATACAACACTGTTCAGCTACTTAGTGCCACCATACACTTAAAAACGGTTAAAATGGGGGAACTTCTCTGGTGGCGCAGTGCTTGGGAATCCGCCTGCCAACGCAGAGGGCACACGTTCCAGCCCTGGTCTGGGAAGATCGCACATGCCGCGGAGAAACTAAGCCCATGCGCCACAACTACTGAGCCTGCGCTCTAGAGCCTGCGTGCCACAACTACTGAAGCCTGTGTGCCTAGAGCCCATGCTCTGCAACAAGAGAAGCCACAGCAACGAGAAGCCCACACACCACAATGAAGAGTAGTCCCCACTCACCGCAAATAGAGAGAAAGCCTGCATGAAGCAACGAAGACCCAATGCCGCCAAAAAAAACAAATTACTTTTTAAAAAGATGGTTAAAATGGTAAATTTTATGTTATATATATTTTACCACAATTAAAAATTTAAAAACAAAACAAAAAAAGTCACTTTTTTGTTTCCTCTGCAATTTTTATTTTATTGAAGTATAGTTGATTTACAATGTTGTGTTAGTTTCAGGTGCACAGCAAAGTGATTTAGTTATGTATCTATATTTTTTCAGATTCTTTTCCATTATAGGTTACTACAAGATATAGAATACAGTTCCCTGTGCTATACAGTGGGTCCTTGTTGTTTATTTTATATATAGTAGTGTGTATCTGTTATTCCCAAACTCCTAATATATCCCTCCCCTGCCTTTCCCCTTTGCTAACCATAAGTTTGTTTTCTATGTCTGTGAGTCTAGTTCTGTTTTGTAAATAAGTTCCTTTGTATGACAAGTCACTTCTTTTCGGAAAGCATTTTCAGTGGGAACAGAATCCAAAGTTGACAAGTATTTTATAGTCTTTTAAAAATGTCACTCCACTCTTTTCTGGCTTGCAGTGTCCAACAAAAACTCTGTCATTCTTGTCTCTATTTCTCTGTTCATGTCTTTTTTTCCTCTGACTGCTTTTAAGATTTCCTTTCACTATCACTGATTTTCAGCCATTTGATTATGATGTGCCTTAGTGTGGGTTTTTAAATGTTTCTTTCAAATCAGATTCATTGAGCTTTACAGATCTATGGAGTTTATAGTTTCTTTGTTTCTGGGGGTTTTTTTTGAGTTCACTAAACACAGAAAATATTCAGTCATTATTTGTTCTAATATTTTCCTGTTCCTCCTCCCTTCTCCTGAGAATCTAATTAATTTATCTTAGACTATATATTATCCAACAGCTCATAGATGCTGTTCATTTTTTTTTCACTCTGTGCTTCATTTTGGATAGTTGTTATTCCTACGTATTCAAGCTCACTTATCTTTTCTTCTACAGTGTCTTATCTGCTATTAATTCCATCAAGTATCTTTTTCTTTCAGATACTACATTCTTCATTTCTAGAATTTCCATTTAAGCATATTTTTGTATCTTTTATTTCTATTCTCTTCATTTTCCTATTTTCTTCTCCCTTCCTGAACACTGACAGCATATTAGTAGCAACTCTTTTGACAGCTTTGTCTGCTAGATCAATCATCATTGTCATTTCTGGGTCTCTTTCTATTGATTGATCTTTTTTTACCCTAGTTATGGGTCATATTTTCATGCTTCTTTGCAAGCATTTTAATTTTCTAATTGAAAGGAAATTGACATAACATCAAATTAACCATTTCAAAGTGAAGACATCCGTAGCATTTAGTACAGTCACAATGTTGTGCAACCACCTCTACCTAGTTCCAAAACATTTTTATCACACCAAAATAAACTCGGTACCCATTAGGCAGTTACTCCCCTTTTCTCCTTACCCCCAGGACCTGACAACAACCAACCTGTGCTCTGTCTCTACAGATTTACTTATTCTAGATATTTCATATAAATGGAATCAGACAATATGTGACCCTGGTGTCTGCTTCTTTCACTTAGCAAAATGTTTTTGAGCTTCACCACATTGTACTATGTATCAGTACATCATCTCTTCTTACAGCTAAATAATATTCTATGGTGTGTTTGTACCACAATTTGTTTACCCAGTCATCTATCCATTTGGGTTGCTTCTACCAACTGGCCATTGTAAATAGTGTTACTATGAACATGTGTGTACCTATATTTGAGTACCTGTTTTCAATTCTTTTGGGTATACATCTAGAGTGGAATTGCATGGTAATTGTATGTTTAACTTTTTAAAGAACTGCCAAACTGTTTTCCACAGAAGCTGAAACACTTCACATTCCCACCAGCACTGCACAGGTGTTCTGATTTCTCCACATCATCACCAACACTTGTTATTCTTGGTCTCTTTGAATCTAACCATCCTAGTGAGCCTGAAGGGGTACTAATTGTGGTTTTCATTTGCATTTCCCTAATTACTAATGAGGTTGAGTATTTGTTCATGTGCATGTTGGCCATATGTACATCTTCTTTGGAGAACTGTCTATTCAAGTCCTTTACCCATTTTTAGTTGGGTTGTCTTTTTTTTTTTAGTATTTATTTTTGGCTGCATCAGATCTTAGTTGCGGCTCGCAGGATCTTCTGTTGCAGCACGTGGGCTCTTCATTGCAGCATGCAGGCTTCTCTCTAGTTGTGGTGTGTGGGCTTCTCTCTGGTTGTGGCATGTGGGCTCCAGAGCACACGGGCTCTCTAGTTGTGGCACACAGGCTCCAGAGCACATGGGCACTGCAGTTGCAGCACGCGGGCTCAGCAGTTGTGGTGCACAGGGGCTTAGTTGCCCCACAGCATCTGGGATCTTAGTTCCCCGACCAGGGATCGAATACGCATCCCCTGCATTGGAAGGCAGATTCTTAACCACTGGACCACCAGAAAAGTCCCTGACTTGCCTTTTTATTGTTGAGTTATAAGAGTTATAGTTCTTATATTTAGGTCTTTGATCCATCTTGAGTTAATTTTTGTATGTGGTGTGAGGTAGGGATCCAGGTTTATTCTTTTGCATGTGGACATCCAGTTTTCCCAGAACTATCTCTTGAAGATATTATTCTTTCCTGCATTGAGTGGTCTTGGCAATCTTGTCAAAAATCAGTTGGCTATATACGTATTAGTTTATTTCTAGCCTCTCAATTCTATCCCATTGGTCTATACCTCTTTCCTTATGCCAGAACCACACTGTTTTGATTACTGTAGTTTTACAATATGATTTGAAATGGGGGAGGTATGGACCCTCCAACTGTGTTCTCTTTCAAGACTGTTTTGGCTATTTAGGCCCACTGAAATTCCATAAGTTGAAGATCAGCTTTTCAAGTTCTGCAAAAAAGGTCACTGGCATTTTGATAGACATCATATTGAATATGTACACTGTTTTGCATAGTATTGCCATCTTAATGTTAAGTCTTCAAATCCATAAACACAAAATATCTTTCCATTTATTTAGGTCTTCTTCAATATCTTTCAACAGTGTTGTACAGTTTTCAGAGTACAGGTCTTTCAATTCCTGTATGCTTTTAGATGCTAGTATGAATGAAACTGTTTTCTTAATTTCCTTTTTGGATTCTATACCGCTGGTATACAGAAACACAATTGTATTTTGTGTGATCTTGTACTTACAACTTTTCTGAATTCGTTTGTTAGCTCTATTTGGTTTTCTGTAGATTCTTTGGGATTTTCTATATATCAATACATGGTAACATGTCATCTACAAATAAAAATAGTTTTACCTATTCCTTCCAATTTGGATGTCTTTTATTCCTTTTTCTTGTCTAACTGCTCTGGCTATAACTTCCAGTACAATGTTGAAGAGCAGTGGTGAGGATAGGCATCCTTGCCTTGTCCCTGAACATAAGGAGAAAGTTTTTAGTCTTTCACCATCGAACTGGATGTTAGCTGTGAGTTTTTCATAAATGCCCTTTATCATGCTGAAGAAGTGTCCTTCTATTCCTAGTTTTTGAGTGTTTCTATTATGAACAGGTGTTGGATTTTGTCAAATGCTTTCTGTATCAACTGATACAGAAAGGTGGTCATGTGAGGGTTTCTTTCCATTGTTCTATTAATGCAGTGTATTACACTGATTGATTTTCCTATGCTGAACCACTCCTGCATTCCTGGAATAAATCCCACTTGGTCATGGTGTATAATCCTTTATATATATTGTTGGATTCAGTTTGTTAGTATTTTGTTGAGGGGTTTTGCATCATATTCATAAGGAATATTGATCTGTAGTTTGTTTTTTTTTTCCCCTGGTGTCTTTGTTTGGCTTTGGTATCAGAGTAATACTGGCCTCATACAATGAATTATGAAGTATTGCCTCCTCTCCTATGTTTTGGAAGAGTTTGAGAAGGACTGGTGCTAATTCTTCTTTAAATGTTTGGTAGAATTCATCAGTGAAGCCATCTGGTCCTGGACTTTTCCTTGTTTGTGAGGGATTTTTTTTAAATAAATTTGTTTGTTTGTTTGTTTATGGCTGCAATGGGTCTTCGTTGCTGCACGCGGGCTTTCTCTAAGTTGCGGCGAGCAGGGACTACTCTTCGTTGAGACATGTGCGGGTGTATCATTGCAGTGGCTTCTCTTGTTGCAGAGCACAGGCTCTAGGTGCACGGGCTTCAATAGTTGTGGCTTGTGGGTTCAGTAGTTGTGGCTCGTGGACTCTAGAGCCCAGGCTCAGTAGTTGTGGCATATGGGCTTAGCTGCTCTGCGGCATGTGGGATCTTCCCAGACCAGGGCTCGAATCCGTGTCCCCTGCATTGGCAGGAGGATTCTTAACCACTGTGCCACCAGGCAAGTCCTGGGATTTTTTTTTTTTACTGATTCAATCTGTTTACTTCTTATAGGGCTGTTGATATTTTCTATTTCTCTTAAGTCAGTTTTGGTAATCTGTGTTTCTAGAAATTTGTCCATTTCATGTAGGTTATCCAAATTGTTGTTCACAGTACTCTCTTATAATCTTTTTAATTTCTTTAAGGTCATGGTAATGTAACTACCTTCATTTCTGATTTTAGTTATATTCGTCTTTGCTCTTTTTGTCAGTCTAGCTAAAGATCTGTCAATTTAGTTATCTTTTCAAAGAACCAACTTTTAGTTTTACTGATTCCCTATATTGTTTCCCATTCTCTATTTTGTTTATCTCCACTTTAATCTTTATCATTTTCTTTCTTCGGCTAGCTTTGGGTTTAATTTTGCTCTTTTTCTAGTTCTTTTAAGGTGAAAAGTTAGGTTATTTGTTTGAGATCGTTCTTTTTAAATGTAGGTGTTTAATGCTATAAATTTCCCTCTGAGCACTGCTTTCACTGCATCCCATACATTATCGTACATTGTGTTTTCATTTTCATTTGTCTTTAATTATTTTCTAATTTCCCCTATGATTTCTTCTTTGACCTCTTGGTTATTTAAGAGTGTACTGTTTAAGTTCCACATATTTTTGAGGTTTTTGGTACTCTTTCTGTCACTGATTTCTAGCTTCATTCCACTGTGAACAGAGAAGATACTTTGTATGATTTCAATCTTTCAAAACATATTGAGACTTGTTTTGTGGCCTAACATATGGCCTGGAGAATGCTTTATGTGTACTTAATAGGAATTTGTATGTTGCTGTTGCTGAACACTTTGCATGTATCTGTTAGGTCTAATTAGCTTATAGTGTTGTTCAAGTCCTCTATTTCCTTATTGATCTTCTGTCTAGATGCTCTATCCCTTATTCAAGGTGAGGCAAGCATTTTAATTTTGAATTGGATGACAAACACTAGGAATTTTACATTGTTGGGTTCTGAATTGTGTTGTATTCCTCTATACAGTGTTGGACTTTGTTCTGGTGCAGAGTTACATTACTTGGGATAACTTGAAGCCTTCTGAAGACTCTTTCCAATGCCCTATGTATTACAAGGTATTTACACTCTAGATAATGGAGACACAAACTATTCCCAGTTTTGTGTGAGCTCCAGAAACTGTTTTCTTACTGCTTTCCAGTAGTTCTTTCCCTGACTTTGAGTAGGTCCTGCCATGCATCTACAGGTCAGAACTGAGCCAAAGACTGAAGAAGAACCCTCTGCAGCTCTCCAGAATACGTATGTGCTCGAGTGTACTCCTTAACATATATTCACCACTCTCCCCCAAAGCTCCCTTCTCTCCAGTACTCTGACCTACAATTCTAACCACCACCTTGGCCTTCCTAAACTCTTATCTCTGTTTCCTAATCCCAACAAAATTGGGCTCTGTTTTGATTCCTCCTCGCGCTACAGCCTGTAAACAACTTCCAGGCTCTACTGTAAACTGGTGCAATAGAAGGGCTTACCTCATTTGTTTCTATTCTCTCAGGCATCACAGCCTGCTGCCATCTGTCATCCAATGTCTAAAAACCACTGATCACATATTTAATATGTTCTCAAGTTATTTAAGGGGAAAGAGAATATTACTGCTGCATAACACATTACCCCCAACTTAATGGCTTAAAAAATAAGCATTTATTTTTTTCACATAGTTTCTAAGGTTCAGCAATCAAGGAGCAACTTGGCTGGGTGGTTCTGACTCAGAATCTCTCAAGGGGTTGCAGTCAAGATGCTGATGGAGAGCAGTCTAGGTAGGGCTGGAAGCTTGACAAGGGCTGGAAGATCTGCTTTCAAGAAGGCTCAGTCACACAGCTAAAGGTCTTGGTTCCTTGTTAGCTGTTGGCAGGAGGCCTCAATTTCTCACCATGTGGGCCTCTCCAGTGGGCTATTCACAACATGGCAGCTAACTACTCTCAGAGTCAGCAATGCAGGGTGACACTGAGGGAGAGAGAGGAGGATGGAGAAGGCACAATGTCTTTTATAACCTATCCTTGGAAACGATCCATCACTTCTACCATATTCTATTGGCCACACAAACAGATGTGCGAGAGGATTACACAATGGTATAAATACCAGGAGGCAGAGATCACTGGGGGCCATCTTGGAAGCTGGCTACAAAGAGGATAAATCTTGTTATGCCAACATGGCAGAAAGCCAACATCCTTCTTATACATTTTAACCTCCTTGTGTTTACTACTTTTTAAATCCAGTAACTGTACACTAAATCCTATGACTTCAAGAGAGATAGGCAGATGGTAAATAGGTCCTACTCTATTTACTAAGAAAAACTAAGAGTAAGTATCAGCAGCTTTCAAAAGCGAAAAGGATAGAGTTTCCAGTGCATATGGCAGGAAAGAGAAGGAGAGCACTTGTAGCTGACCTGGGCTTGAGACATGTCCAAAGTGCTTCACTCCCCCCAACAATTACTCTAATGACCAACTTAAATGTCTGCCCTCCTTTCTCATCAATCTCCAGAGCAACAATAGCAGTAATACCAGTCACAGTACTATCAACAGCAGTAGCAAGAATACTAGAACCAACACTAAGCATCTGGCCTTTGTTATCTCAATTACTCCTCACAACAAACCTGTAGGATAGTATCATTATCCCTTAAACTCTAGGCTTTTTGTTTCTTAATGACCAAACCCTGGCTTTACACTTTACAGTACACCTTGATACAACTTTATTCTTTCTGTATAACACCTGGCTCCCTCTTGCCCTACAGGATTCTCCACTCTTCTGGCACTGAAATTGTTCTGTCCTCCCTGTTCTCCTACTCCACTTGATTCAGGCCTTAAAGCGTCCCCTTAGGGCTTCTCTGGTGGCACAGTGATTAAAATCTGCCAGCCAATGCAGGGGACATGGGTTCGAGCCCTGGACCGGGAAGATACCACATGCCGCGGAGCAGCTAAGCCCATGCGCCACAACTACTGAGCCTGCGCTCTAGAGCCCGCGAGCCACAACTACTGAAGCCTGCGCGCCTAGAGCCTGTGCTCTGCAGCAAGAGAAGCCACAGCAATAAGAAGCCCGTGCAATGCAACAAAGGGTAGCCCCCGCTCGCAGCAACTAGAGAAAGCCCACACACAGCAATGAAGACCCAACACAGCCAAAAATTAAATAAAATAAATACATTTATATAAAAAAAAAAAGCTTCCCCTTAGCTTCTGTGTTCCTAACGGCGATTACCAAACCTCTTTAAAAGGAACCACTACTTAAATCTCTGTTAATCCCTGGCTGCTGGGCTCTCCCAAGGCTACAGCTGCCTAACATAGACTTCCCAACACCTTAGGACACACTGCCCGGTCAAGTGTGCCTCACCAACTAATCCCAAAACATTTTCCCTATTTCGGTCACTAATTTTTAAATAGTATTTCACAGCACATGGGCCTTCTCAATTTATATTTGCTACAGCTTAATGTTCAAATGAGTTTCCCTTCCCTAGGGGCTTGTAATTAATCATCAGGGAGAAAGGTCAAAATACACCAAACTCTTACTTAGTGGTATCCTGGAAACAGGCTACCATTAGTTACTTGTTGAATAATGAATGAAAAAACTACAAACTAATGATTATAAACTCTCAAGGGGATATAATCCAAAGAATTTTTACAAATAAAAGGTAAAGATGACAGTGGACACAATTCACAAAAGACAAAACACAAAAGAACAAATATAAGCAAATCATAGAAATGCAAATTAAAATATCACTTTTTGTCAGACAGATTAATGGAGATTGAAAATTTGGTTTTTTTTTTTTTGCAGTACGCGGGCCTCTCATTGTCGTGGCCTCTCCCATTGGGGAGCACAGGCTCCGGACACGCAGGCTCAGCGGCCATGGCTCACGGGCCCAGCCGCTCCGCGGCATGTGGGATCTTCCCGGACCAGGGCACGAACCCGTCTCCCCTGCATTGGCAGGCAGACTCTCAACCACTGAGCCACCAGGGAAGCCCCTGATAAACTTCTGTTAGATATAATTTTGTATTTTTGGTATTTATGCATCAAATATCTTTAAAATCTGCATACTCCTTTGACTAGTATTTCCATTTCTAATAATTAATTGCAAGAAAATAATAGACAAAGGAACACAGCTATATGTAAAAAAAAAAAACTAACTGTGGCACTAACTAGAACACAAAATCTGTCCAACAATAAGGATTTGATTAAATAACTCTTAGTACTTCCAAATTATGGATTAAGTCACTTCAGACATTATGTATTACCTAATCCCACTTTTTAAAAATAACATATGTTCATATAAAAACATACCTGCATAGAAAAAAAATCTAGAAGTATACACCCCAAAATGTTAGCAGTGATTGTTTCTGTAAAAGAATAGTGGAATTACGTGTGATTTTTTTTTCCTTATCTATACCACCTAATTTTTCTACATGAATTGTACATGGATAAGAACACACACTCTTAAAAGGCAAAAGTAAAAATGAGGAGCACAATTTAAAGGCAGATGTGTCATTATGGCAGCCGAACATGGAACATTCCTATGTTCCCTAATAATAATGTCAGGCAGAATTAATATCACAAAGGATACCAAGTAACTTAGTATTCAATAGCCTAGTTTTTAACTAGTTCTAGGAACACATATGGAATAATTTGCTAGTACTATTCAGGCATTTTAACAAAAGACCTCCCCAAATTTATCTATTAATCCTAAAGACAGTGTTGAAAATTATGCAGTAAAAATCTCAACTGCTTCAAGATGAGTGTCAGCTTCAATTGCCTTTTCATGCCTTTTCACATTTACCTTGAGAAACCTCTAATGGGAAAGCAGTCACTGTGAACATAATAAAACAGAAAAATCACTCATATGTTTAAGAATTCAACGTGACTTTTAAGTCTGGATGAAAACAAAGTCTTCTCTATAAGTTCTACTATTCCAAATTAGGTTAGCTTTTCCCCTCAGACTTGAAGTTTTAAAAACTTAGTCAAGAGAGGGTCCTGAAGCAAGCCAAGGAACACGTATCTGTTACAAGCAAAGCATGCGTATCTCCAGGCACTGTGGACACTTTCTAGCCAAAGCCCAGGGAGCTGCTGTGGCCACGCAGAGCACTGCCTAGGAGTTGTTTGCAATGCCTGGTTCAACACAACCAGTAGCACAGATGGTTAGTAAATCCTCATTAGGACTAATCTATAAACTATAATTTTCAATGATGTTGCCTGACATAAAATGATCATTTCCATCTGTCTATAGTAGAACAACTGTACCCACATAATTAATGGCAGGTATCTGTACAGTCACTTGGGGGGAACTTCACACCTACAGCACAGTTTGTATGTCACATCTCATAAAGCCCCATCAATGCATCTAATGGGACTTGACAGCAACCATGAAGGCACAGGAAGCACTAAGCACAGTATGATTCCTTTCAGCCCATGTTAGTAACGTCACTGATGAAAGCAATACTTGTGGCACAAGAAAACTGTCTAGTTCAAGGAGAAAACCAAAGGCTGTGCATAAGGGAGAGATTTTACATTAATGGCATTTGTGTAAAGCAGCATCATATAATACCAAAACGGACAACACAATTATGTGGTTACTGCTGACAAGGACGGAGATCTCCTTGCTTTAGTGACAACCCTGGCACCATTCATCCACTCGTTCAGCAAATACATGAAACTCATATACGACAAGAACTATTCTAGGCCCTGGGGATATAGGAGTAAACAAGCAAAGTCACTCCCTTCACGGAGCACAACATCTAACAAGGAAGGCAGACGTTAAATAATATTACATATTTTAATACAATTTTGAATGTCAGGATGTCATTAAACAGAAGGGCAGGGTGCTATGAGGCAAATCCTAGGCCTGGGAGTCAAGTGAACCAAGCACGTGGTGGGTGAGAAGAGGTCAAGCTGGAGCGACCTGGCTCAACCTCAGACCTGAAAGAGTCTAGTGTGACTGAAGCATTTAGATTGCTTCCTGGGCACACGTTAAGTCTGAGATGCATAAAGACATCCAAGTTAAGAGATCAAGTTGGTAACTGCTACCCAAGTCTGGAGCTCAGAAAAGAAGTCTAGACCAGGTATAAACTGAGAAGTCATTTGCTTAGAGATGGTGTGTGATACACAGGAACTGGAGATTTCTTAGGCCAAGTGAGCTGGATGGGGCGGGGGCTGGGAGGGGTCATGTATTACTTCCTCAAATCACAAAAGAATTAACTACCTCTTGCAATCAAATTACTTTCTTCTCTCTTGATTTGCAAATGTGAAATAAATCAAAGTGCTTTCTTATATTATAGTTATGATACAATGCCCTTTTTGTTCAGAAAGGATAAGATTAAATGTATAAAGTTCTTGGGGAAATGTCAAGACCTAAGAAAAATATTTCTACAGTGAGTCTAAGGCATTGTATGCTATAGTTTATTTAGCAGACCACTTTCTTCCAGCCTTTTCCAGTGCCCTAGAAAAGGACTCTTTTTTTAACACACTGATACAACCACTTCGCAAGATGTGTCACTAGAAATGCTTTCAGTCTGCAGAACTGCCACCTACTGAAGCTAGATCACAACTGTAAGCATTCTGAACACATCAACAAGTCCTGGAGATGTGACATCAAAAAGAACAGAAAAACCTTCTGCTCTGCACACTTAAAACTTAACTTTCAGGACTATCGCTATAATCCTTACACAACCTGCCCTGCAGTCTTCCTATGATGAATATATAGCATGTAACTGCTCTATAAAGCAGTGGGCAGATTATGGTTATAGAAAAGCTGAGTTAAAATGCTCCACGATTTATGGCCCAAGCACCATATAAGTGTGACATGCCTTAACACAAACTCACCTGATTTATTTGAAGCATGTTAAAACAATATTGACCAAACTGCTGTATCCCTCACGGCTCCAAAAACTAGAAAATGAAAATGAAGAAATAAGTTCAACTTAGTTGGTAATCGCAATGATTAGCACTTTAAACACATGCCGTGACCAAAATAGAGTAGATCTAAATCAGCGTAGAACTTTCTATGATGATAAACATGTTCTATATCTTTGCTGTCCAAACCGGTAGCCACTAGACACATGTGGCTACTGAGCACGTGAAATGTGGCTAGAACAACTGAGAAAGTAAATTTTAAATTTTCTTTAATGTTATTTAAAGTTAAATAGCCACCCTGTGGCTAGTGACCACCATACTGGACAGTGCAGATCTAGGCTGCACAAAGTCCCTTCTGGTTCTAGAGTTCTACGACAATTTCAGCAAAAGTGAAGCTGTTAAAACAATGTAAAAGTTTCAGATTAATATTTAATATATACTTCCCCTGCTCCAGTAACGTTTTAAACAGCTTTCTTCCCCTCCTCTATAAGATAAGCCTAAAGAAGATGTAACACATACATATTCTCTTAGGTAGTATGGAAAAGAGCACATAGTAAGATTACCTAGTTGCATTTTTTTTCCTGTTTCTGATTTTATTATCATCATTATAAAAATAGCATGCATATCAAAATTTTACATAAAATTTTCGAAAAGAAAATTACCATCCTGACACATCCCATTGTTACATTTGGATTTGTTTCCTTATGGGTCTAACCTCCTCGCCATGGTTGTATTTCTTTTCATGTAGCAAATGTCTTCTACACTTAATTTAAAAATAGGTATCAAAGAAGGGCAGGGGCCTTCCCTGGTGGCGCACTGGTTGAGAGTCCACCTGCCGATGCAGGGGACGTGGGTTCGTGCCCCAGTCCAGGAAGATACCACATGCCGCGGAGCGGCTGGGCCCGTGAGCCATGGCCACTGAGCCTGTGCATCCGGACCCTGTGCTCCGCAATGGGAGAGGCCACAACAGTGAGAGGCCCACGTACCGCAAAAAAAAAAAAAAAAAAAAAAGGGGGGCAGGAAAACCCAAATAAATCAATAAATAATGGGATTTTGTAATGGGAAAAGTTACATTAAAAATTATGTACAGTCCCCCCAAAAAAATAATCTAAAAAGCAACAACACAATTTTGACATATACCAAAAGAGCTAAATCCAATCACTTGGGTAGAAATTTTTATGCTATAAAATTTTTAATACTGAACTTTCCTTCAGAAGCAAAGGTTCTGGAAATACATATATACACACAGATACCATATGAATATACGTGTGTGTGTGTATATATATATATTTGGCTACAATTTTTTCAAAATGACAAACTAGAGTCAATTCAAAATGACTTTCAAATTTTTCAATTATTTCTTTGTTTTAAAAAAATTTTATTTATTTATTTTTGGCTGCATTGGGTCTTCGTTGCTGCACGTGGGCTTTCTCTAGTTGGGGCTACTCGTTGTGGCATGTGGGCTTCTCATTGCGGTGGCTTCTCTTGTTGCGGAACATGGGCTCTAGGAGCACGGTCTTCAGTAGTTTGGCACGCGGACTCAGTAGTTTGGCTCGCGGGCCGTAGAGAGCGCAGGCTCAGTAGTTGCCGCACATGGGCTTAGTTGCTCCGCGGCATGTGGGATCTTCCTGGACCACGGCTCAAACCCGTGTCTCCTGAATTGGGAGGAGGATTCTTAACCACCGCACCATCAGGGAAGCTCCTCAATTATTTCTTACAATAGTGACCTCACCATCTGTACCAGTTTTTGTATTTTCCAAGAGAATCGCATTTGTACAAATAGCACAAGACCTGAGCACCAGTGAATTTAAGTTTTAGTCCAAGCTCTTCAGATTACCTTTTTTATATATAAATTTATTTATTCATTTATTTAATTTTTGGCTGCATTGGGTCCTCGCTACTGCACACGGGCTCTCTCTAGTTGCTGAGAGTGGGGGCTGCTCTTTGTTATGGTGCGTGGGCCTCTCACTGCGGTGGCTTCGGTTGTTGTGGAGCACGGGCTCTAGGTGCGCAGGCTTCAGAAGTTGTGGCACACGGGCTTCAGTAGTTGTGGCTCGTGGGCTCTAGAGTGCAGGCTCAGTAGTTGTGACGTGCACGGGCTTCAGAAGTTGTGGCACGTGGGCTTCAGTAGTTGTGGTGCGCAGGCTCAGTAGTTGTGACGTGCACGGGCTTAAGTTGCTCCATGGCAGGTGGGATCTTCCCAGACCAGGACTCGAACCTGTGTCCCCTGCATTAGCAGGCAGATTCTTAACCACTGCGCCACCAGGGAAACCCCTTCAGGAGATTACCTTTTGAGCTTTGGTAAATTGCTTCATGTATCTTTGAGTTCTTTCTCTTGCTTCTATTTTCTTCCCCCCCCTTTTTTTTTTTTTTTAATCTTTAAAAAGTGAATGTAAGTCCTTTGGTAGGCAAACAACAAATAGAATACAGCAGAAATAATGAGCTACCACTTCCAAGACTGGGTTATAAAAAGACCATCATTTCCCTCCTGGGTGTCACCTGCTCTCGTTCGCTCACCTGTTTGGTCTGTGGGAAGCTGGCTGTCATATTGTGAGCTGCCCTGTGGTCAGACCTACATGACAAAGAACTGAGGGACACCTTGGACCAACAGCCCAACAGAAACTAGGGCTTTCTGTCCAGTACCCCCCAAGGAACTGAATCCTGCCAAGAGTCACATGAATGACTCAGAAGCAGATCTTCCCCCAGTCAAGCTTTCAGATGAGACTACAGCCCCAAAGACAGCTTACCTGCAACCTCCTAAGAGACCCTGAACCACAGGCACCCAGATAAGCTGCACCCAGATTTCTAACCCACAGAAACTGAGATAATAAATATTTGTTTTAAGTTCTTAATTTCTGGGGTAATTTGTAACAATAAATAAGATACTTCCGTTCAACTCAAATTCTATAATTCTATGGTATTAATTAATATATTTAGGTAGACCAAAAAAGTCAATTCCCTGTTCAACATGAGCAAATGAATAACAGAATTTGAAAGGAGTAAATTATGAAACTTAAACATTTACACTCTATTCAAAAGATGACATCATTAAAAAGTGTAGCATTAATCAAATGGTATTAAAATACACTATCTACAACTAAAACTACAAACCTAACCAGTTTTCTTTTTTTTAATTGAAAACAATTCATTTGGACATCAGAACATGAACAAACAACTAAAAGCATCTCAGTGATCTAATGTCCCTTATTTTCCAGAATTTAACATTGTTTAGTAAGAATTTACCAAATTTGAGAAATCTCATTTTGTTTTTACTTTATGTAAGCCTCTAAAAATTACAAATCCTTGTCTATAGACCTGTACGTGTTTCTTCAGTATTAGATTTTGGTAATACTAGTGGCTGATCCTGAGAAGTAGGCACAATAAGATACAGGGGTACATTTTTTAAAGTTCTGATCTTCTGGTATACATAAAGCAGTTTTATGAAAAAGCACAAATGAAAGCACGTATTCACTCAAAACTGACCATACAATTTAAAATATTCCGTAAGCCTTTCCTTCACAGTTATAAAAATCTGTATACGTTAAAACATGAAACTAATATGTCTGTAACAGTACTCTGTAAGGTAACTGGATAAAAATTCTGAACACATTATTGTCCACAAACAAGTTGTATTAGATCTATATCAATATAAAGATTATAACTATACCGTAGGCAATTTGGAATGCCCACAGTGGCACATCTCTTCAACATTTCATGTCTTATTTAAAGACATGCCAGGTCTACTGTCCTATATTTAAAAGAATTTGATAAAATATCAAGTCATATCAATAAAACGCAGAGCATTTTATACTACCCACGGTTTCATAAAATCCACCTCTTCCTCTTCTGTCAAAAGTTTCCAGCTACCATTCATTCCAATTACAACTGTGTACTTTTAGAAAAACCTATTCACGCGTCCCCAAAATGCCCTACAGTGATATCCAGTCAGGCACATTAGAACATGCAGTTCCAGGTTCCAAGCTACTAAATGAAAACAGGCAGAGCAGTTTATGGAGAGAAGGCACTACTCACTGGAGAAGACTTGCCACTCATGAAGAATTAAAGGTCCAACAGGTATCTGAAATGTACTGCTGATATCACTTACTGCTTTTATTATGAATTACAATTTGCTCATCTGATTAATTGAAAGCTGTGCAAAATTAAATCTATAAAATCCTCAACAATTAAATCCTGCTTTATAAAATGGCATTATTAAATTAACATATCTATAAATTTTATATTGGCACCCATCCTACGACTGACAGGCAATCCTCTCTTAAATGTCTTACCTGACAATATGAAAAGCAAAAACATTTACTATCCCCATTCTTACACTCCAAACTACTACAAAACTAAATACCAACTCAAAGCTTCTTACTCGAAAAAATTCATGGGCTCCTTAAAAAGTGTTTTAAAAAAAGCTTTTCATTTTAATTTTTTTTTTTTTTCATTTTAATTTTTTTTTAAAAGTAGGTACCCCCCAAAATTATTTTTATGTAAGAAAATCAAAACTATTTAGTATAAATTTTACTATCTCCTAAGAGCCTATGAAATATTCTAAGTATATAGAAGTCTCACTCCATGAACCATTCCAGTGAAAAACCCCACATAATACCAGCTAAGAAAAAAAGGAAACTAACATTTACCAGACACCAATTTTATATATACCAGGTGCCATATTTTGCCATTTTTATATTAGCTCATTTAATCCTCATCACCTTGGGATGCAGGTGTTATCCCCATTTTTCTACAAGTTGGGTTACTTCCCCAGTCACACTGCTAGGATTAAAACTCAGTTTTGTCTGGTTCAAAGTCTCCTTCTTTCCATTACATGTTAAACTATAAATAAAAGCTCGACTCCTTAAAAATGTTCCTTAACAAAGGGCTTGACCTCTAAAACAACATAATGGCAAGGATTCTATATAGAACTTCAGGGATTTCTTCAAAATCAATCATACACAAATATAAATTATAATTACTATGGATTCTAGACACTCATCTAATATTTTCTTGAGTATCTAGAAGAAGCACAAGTATATCTATACATGATTTGATTATACTAAGCCTGTCTCCCACTATTCAGTCTAATATTAACAAAATCCAATTTTGCAATATCTAGACTTTTCCCCTTTCTTTATTATGATCTGCATACATAAATGATCAG
The DNA here is from genome assembly GCF_937001465.1 of Orcinus orca. Lineage (NCBI taxonomy): Eukaryota > Metazoa > Chordata > Mammalia > Artiodactyla > Delphinidae > Orcinus > Orcinus orca. The sequence continues at coordinate 17,701,361 of NC_064575.1, forward strand.
ATATCCAGTGCTCAAAGTATACAAAAGAAAAGAAAACAGAGTAATAGAAGTAAAGAGGAGGTTAACTACAAGGAAAAAACCCCAAAACACCGGCCAATTGTATCTTCCAGAACCTGATCCTAACACAGGAAAACCACTCAGCCTCAATTCCTATATTATTTATATACTAATAATGGTGATGAACACCTTTGATATTTTTGATATTCTTATTCTTTGTTGAAAATCAGACCAAGCCACTCCTTCCTAGAATTTCATTCCAGGCAAGCCAAGTAAGCTAAAATGTGAAATTTATATGGTTTTCCATGCTTAAGTAAGTAGGAGTAGAGACCATGATGTACATAACTGACCCTCAAATGATCTAGGAAAAAAATATTATGTGTGTGACAGAGAGAAAGCAAATGATAAATTGGTGACTCTGAGTTAAGGTTACATGAGTATTCTTTGTATTATTCTTATACTTGGTACTCTACTGTAAACTTGAAGTTACTTCCAAATAAAAAACTGAAACTTAAAAATTACATGGCAGGGACTTCCCTGGTGGCACAGTGGATAAGAATCTGCCTGACAATCCAGGGGACATGGGTTCCATCCCTAGTCTGGGAAGATCCCACATGCCGCGGAGCAACTAAGCCCGTGTGCCACAACTACTGAGCCTGCGCTCTAGAGCCCACGAGCCACAACTATTGAGCCCGCGTGCCACAACTACTGAAGCCCGTGTGCCTAGAGCAATGAGAAGCCACCGCAATGAGAAGCCCATGCACCCCAACGAAGAGTAGCCCACGCTCGCCGCAACTACAGAAAGCCAACACGCAGCAACAAAGACCCAACGCAGCCAAAAAATAAATAAAATCTTAAAAAAAACAAAATTACGTGGCAGTATATCTGAAGTTAACAGTACATACTTGGATTATACAGCAACATTTTTACAAATACAAAGCACAGGTTTTTAAGGAAAAATTTAGTGATGTGTGAGGAAATCTGCACTATACCCTACCAACTCATGATCACTTAGGAATAAATTTCAACTACACTGCCATGCAATGGAACGTGGCAATGGTGCCTTGAGCTCAAAACATAGCAGGACAAAAAAAAAAAAACAGACATCACATAGTTTGGCGTTTAAGTGTTTCACAAATCTAATACAGGCCTGCTGCAAACGGCAGCAAATCTACAATTCAAGTGGTATGTGTTATCTGTTTTGCAGTAAAACATAGGCAAACTGAAAAATGAAAAACTTGCCATTTTACAAAACAATCGAGATGCAGAATGTCTGGGTTTTGATGGCTTTATTAAAAAAGATTTTTTTTTCCTACTACAGCTCAATTCACGACAGTATGTGTGAATCATGTTAAGAAAGCAAGGACGGAGAAGAAATAGCCACCAGGAACAATGCTGCAATCTTTTCTCCTACAAGGTTACTATTAACTCGCCTGCCCATCACAATTTTGATTTCAAATGTTCATCATGCTCCCTTAAATCACAAGGATGCATCAGAAGTAATGCTCAGAAGAAGTTCAAATTTCAAAATTGTGAAATCAAACATTAAAAATAAAGGTTTTCAGCTAACAGTGAAACACCTTTAAAAGATCGTCTCTATCCTTTCTGGAGGAACCACCCAATTTAAAATCCTTCAGTACATTTCCCTAAGTGAACGGTCCTTCTCTACCCAAGTAGTTCTAAACCTTCTGGGGAAGGGGCGGCGGGACATCACGCCAAGGAAAGACCCTTTCCGAAGAAAATTCTCCGCAAGTGCAAAATTCTGCACATATTTCCAGGGACTTCCAGAACCCAAGGCCATTATCCCTGCCCGCCCCCCCCGAAGAATCCCAGCTCAGCGTCTCCTCAGTTGCCTCCGCGGAACACCCGCCTCGACACAATCCCCACAGTCCCCGGCCCGCCCCGCGGGGGCTGGAGGCTCTGCCCTCGCACAGCGGATTCTGTAACTGATCTTTGTCTCTTCGCCCAACTGCCTTCACCTCGGCAAGGTCATTAACTGCCAACCACCCCTTTAAGCCGAGCCCTCACCGTGGTAGTTCGTAAGAGCCACGGCCGAACTTGCCTGTCATAGGATATATTTTGCCCCCTCTGCCCCACCTACCTTCCCCATTTCGGCGCGTTACGTATTTATCACTTGCCCATTATACAGAAATAGCCACCACCACCAGCCCCCGGCGCGCCCCCGCTCCGCCGTTCCCCCTGCGCCCCCAGGCCCATGGCCCGCAGACCCTCCAGGGATGGGCCTCCCGCCATCTCCCCTCCTCTGACCCCTCCCCTCCCCAGTCCTGCCCTCCCCCCCCCCACAGGGACCCTCCCCCTCCCTCTCCTGCACCGTCGCTCCACCCGCGGTCCCCTCTTCCGGCCATTCCCACCGCGGCCCCAACGACCCCACCTCCCGGGTCCCTGCCGCCCCCGCCCCCAGCCCTCCACCCCTCCACCCTCCGTCTGTGCCGGCATCCTCGCCTTCCTCCCGGCTCCTCCCCTGTGGACACCTGTGTCGTCCCACCCCCTCCACACACGCCCCCCCCCAATTCATTCGTCTCCTCCCCGGCTCCCCAGCCCCCGCCATCCTCCTCCCCTCCCCCTCCCGCCCGGAGAGAGCCCGAGGAGGGAGGGAAGGCGCGGGGGAGGGGAGGCCGCGAAGGGGCCGCTCTTCTCCGGGTTCGCCGCGCGCCGCGGACCCGCAGGGCTCCCCAGCGCCCTCTGTCTCCCCCACCAGCGGGGCGGAAGTCGGGGCCTTCCGGACGCCCCCCACAAGGGTATTTACCTTCTCGCCGGGGACACTTTGCAGACGACTCCAACATTGGCAAACACTACAGAGAACTGACCCCGCTCGGCCGCCGCCGCCGCCGCTGCCGGCTTCCACCCCTCGGGCTCCCCGCCCCCCGCCTCCTCCCCCCGCCTCCGCCCGCCTCCCCTGCGCTCCCGCCGCGCCCTCCCGGGCCCGCGCCGCGCGCCCCCGCCGACGCAGCCGCTCTCGCTCCCCAGCCTGCCCGGCGCGCGCGCCCCCGGCCCCCGCAGACCCGCGCCGCGTGCCGGCGCCGGCCCTCCCTCCCTTCTTCCTTTCGCAGGTCCGCGGCCGAGCGCGGCCATTGTTCGCGGCGCCGCTCCCGCCCCCTGGCGGCCGGCGGGCCGCCGCAGCGGCGGCCGCTACAGGCGCTGCGGTGTTGGCGCCGGCAGGCCGGGCCGCGGGGCGAGGGACCATCCCCCGGGGCCTTGGGAAGGAGGGCGAGGGAACGCCCAAGGACTGCGCCCCGTCCGCAGTCTCCGGGTCTCCGGCCCGGCTCCCCGCCCCCTCGGCTGCAAAGGGTGGGCCTGGGGCAGCCTCTTCCACACCTGCACTCGGCAAATGCGTCCCCCGCCCAATTGAACCTCTGCTCTTCCCAGGTGGTGTCCGCACCCCGATTCCCCGCCCGTACCTTCCCCAGGCTCTCTCGCTGCCCCCCTTTGCTCTGCTGGGGGCGCGCGACCATCCCGCGTCTGCTCCGGCCGCCACTGTGCGAAGCACGGTTTAGTGGATCCTGCACCTTTCCAGCCTGGGAGGAGGAGGGGGAAGGGGGAGAAAGGGGAGGGGGTTAGCGCCACTGTCTCGCCCGGAAAACACTAGTGATCAGTAATCACCTGCACTCCAAGATCCGCAGCGTGGCCAGACAGCCTCCTCAGCCAAAAAAATCATAAAAAAGAAACCCTTCGAACCAAAAAGGAGGATCATCTTAGAACAGTGCCCTAGATTCTAGATTGTTGAGGCAGGAGTGCCAGAAAACTCGAATTACTTCTTGAGTCGTCCTGGTTTTGATGTGGGTTACTGATGTCTGGATAACTTTAACCCAGTTAAGCCCAGTGAAATTCAACACTCCATTTAGTAAATGGCATCATAAATAATGTGGCAATAAAGTAAGTGTAGAAATAGAATTATTACTGTGTTTTCACAAATTTATCCATTTGCATTATTATTCCCAGGGTTGCTTCCCAGTATCGATTCTCCGCCTGAGAAATGTCTACCAGGCCTGTGATTTCAGTCATCACGTAAAAGCGATAGTTCTCCTGAACAGCTGGGAAGACAGTATAGCACAGTGGTTAAAAGCAAGGGCGTTCGAATTAGATAACCAGGCCAGGTTATCCACTTACTAAGTAGGAGACCATGGACATGTTACTTACCCAATGAGTCAGTTTATTCTTTTGTTCAACAGGAGACAACATGTGATAACATGTATTTAAATGTGATAGTATGTATAAAGCCCTTTAAGTAGGACCTGGCATGCGCTAAATCTCCCATGGAAAGAGATCAGCTACCTGCTACATTTTCCTCCTGGAACTCTTTCCGATGCTCCTTCCCTCTTTTCACATCTGCCAATTCCCTCAAACTTAACGTGGTGCATCCTCCCTAAATCTGTATCAGTCCTTGATTAATGACTTCTAGCTCAAGCCTAGCATTCAAATACTTGTTGAATGAAAGAGTACATGCCCTTCACACCAGCGGTATCAAAGGACAAGCCTCCCACATCTGTGCCTTTCCTGGGCTACTCGCTCTCCCTGCATTCCATCCTCCTTTCACCCAATGAGCAAGTCGTCCTTCAGATCATTCCGAAATCACCTCCTTGAAAGCATTCTCTACCTCCTCTGTGCAGGTCAGTGCTGTTGTTCTCTCTCTTCTGACATAGTAGGTACATTAGAGTGTTTTTGAGCCTGATTCCACATGCCAAACAGTACATTCTTTAAGGCCAGGCTCTGTAGCTCATTCATCTTTGTAGTCCCAGCATCCAAGAGCTAGGGGGTGGAAGTAAATGCTTTTGGAATAAATAGATGAGTTTATGCTTTTAGAAATGACTCTGAAGTGTTCAGAAATGTCATTCCCTCTTATTCAGGTCATTAAAGTTAATTGAAAACTTTATCTCCACTGTAACTTTTCTTATAACGGATTTTAAGTCTCTGGTTATCCACTTGCTAACTAGGAGACCGTGGGCGTGTTACATTTAAACCCCAAATAGAATGAATTTTTATTTTTTGTTATTTTTTTTCCAGCTGACTTGCCTGGGCACCCCCAGCCCTGGAGCCACAGCGTCCCGGCCCACCCACCAACCCTTAGAATGAATTTTTATTTTTTTAATTTGTGAATTTTATTTATTTATTTTGGCTGCATTGGGTCTTCATTGCTGCATGCGGGCTTTTCTCTAGTTGTGGCGAGCAGGGGCTACTCTTCGTTGCGGTGCGCGGGCATGGGCTTCAGTAGTTGCAGCACATGGGCCCTAGAGTGCTCGGGCTTCAGTAGTTGTGGCTCTCGGGCTCTAGAGAGCAGGCTCAGTAGTTGTGGCGCACGGGATTAGTTGCTCCGCGGCATGTAGGGTCTTCCTGGACCAGGGATCGAACCCGTGTCCCCTGCATTGGCAGGTGGATTCTTAACCACCGCGCCACCAGGGAAGTCCCTAGGATGAATTTTTAAAAGCCATAATTATCAGAGAGAAAATTGTTTTGGAGCTTGAATCAGCACTTTCAATTGCTCAAGGTGTGTAGATAGCATCAGGACATGAAATCACCTGAGTGGCATGGAAATCCACATGTCAATCTATGATCTTGGGATTTAACTTTAAAATGAGATGTTTGTGTAGGAGTTGAAAAAAATAGATATTTAAAGAGGTGTGGTCCTATTAGAAGCTGATTAAAACAAAGCAACAGATTTATCCATGTGTCTTTACCAGGAACCATTGAAGTCAAATATTCAACCATCAGAAAAGGATAATGCTTTCAAATTCATCAGGGTCAGGTTTGAGCAATTTGAATAGGACAGATTCTAGAAGCACAAAACATGATTTCTCTTCCAGCTATGTCCTCTCTTTTCTTCTAACAACCCCTTCCTGACATCTATTTTCCTGTAAAATTCATCTCGTCCCCCAGCACCCACTGTATGTTATTCTCTTTTACATATATCTAAACATTTTTATCACTACACATTATTTGTTTCTTCCAGTATACCTCAGCTCCTTGAAGACAAGAACAAAGATTTCCCCCATCTTTTCCTCTCCAGCATCTAGCACAGTGCCTGTGGTGATCAACAAATACTGGCTGAATGAATGGATTAGTGAATTTGACAAACATTTACTGAGTACCTACTATATACCAAGTACTAGTCACAGCCCAGGGATATATAGCAATGAAAATAATCGGCAAAGTCTTCGTCCCCATGAAACTTACAGAGAAATGAGTGAATAGACAAATGTGTGATAAAAAACACTTCCCAGTCCTTTACCTATATTAGAATACCATTCTGGAAATTTCCAGTGTATCTGCCTGCTCACTAATAAATCAGTTGCTTGGGACTCAATTTTTTTTTCATAATAATGAGGTCAAAATAGTTACTAGAGTATCAGCTACCTAAACACTGTACTAAAAAGCAGTAGAAGTAAATTACATTGCAAATATAATCATTAAGAGTAAGGAAACAAAATTTTATTTAATAAAGTGTACAGAGGTTCTTTTAAGTCTTATCAAACATATTGCTCAATAAATATTTTGAATAATCCATTAAGTATTGATTTTTTAACCAATTTAGATACAACAGCTGTTTCTCTAATGCCATCTTTACCAAATTTATCATTGCAATGTTAGAAGTTGGAGGCAAAAGAGGAATCAACTCCTCCTATCCCCCAAAAAAGAAATGGTTATGCAATTCCTGATGAGTATAAGTTTCTTGAAAATGGTGAACATTTTTTGCTATGTAATAGAGGATAAGATGATGTGGGCAAAATTTTGATATGTGGCACAGAATCTGGGTTAGATGATTTGGTGAAATATAAGGACTGGGCGTGTGATGGAACATTTAAATATAGTGCAGATATGTGCTATCAGTTATATACCTTACATGTATTAATAACAAATGGCAGCGTCCCTCATCTGTTCGTTTTACTTCCAGGGAAAGCTGAAGAGACTTACAGCAGATTTTAATGAATCTATGTCCCACATTAGATCCTGAATCCTCAATGACCGAATTTGAGAAAGCAAGTATCATCGCTTTCTCTACCATATACCTGAATACAACTATAACTGGCCGTTCATTTCGTATGGCAAAAAACATTTACCAAAAAATCATTGATATTGGAGAAAAGTTGCACTATGAAACAGGTGCCGAATTTAACACAAAAATTAAATGCACTAAGTGTTCGCATTTCTTCCAGTCAGTGATGTTATCGATGGCTTTATTGAGCTGACAGGGGACAATGATTTGCCCCAAGAGTTGACTTTTTCTTTTGAAACACACTACATTGGAGAAGAAAGAGGCCGAGGGCCCCAAAGGTGCAGAGTTGAACCCACATTTCTCTCAGAACTTTGGAACATCTGTCAACGGACATGTGACAACACACCAAGAACACACAACAGTGTAGAAGACTTTCACAACACAAATATGCACTGACAAACATGCATCCTATGACTTCCCTGGTGGCGCAGTGGTTAAGAATCCGCTTGTCAGAGCAGGGGACACGGGTTCAAGCCCTGGTCTGGGAAGATCCCACATGCCGCAGAGCAACTAAGCCCGCACGTGCTGCAAACACTGAAGTCCGTGCGCCTAGAGCCCATGCTCTGCAGCAAGAGAAGCCACCACAGATGAGAAGCCCGCACGCAGCAATGAAGACCCAACGCAGCCTAAATAAATACATAAATATTAAAAGAAATCTAATGTAATCTTGGCATGCATTAATAAAAGTTGATTTAAAAAAAAAACAAATATGCATCCTAGTATTTGGAAACTGATACCTCTCAATAAAGGAAGAAATATTAGCAAAAAGGAAGATGCAATGCTGAACAAGGAGACAAATCAAGAAGAAAAAAATAGTATAAGATACTCTGAACAAAACACTTGGAAGGCAAGTGCTTAGGTACAACCTAGAAAATAAAATCAGTTATTTGTGAAGTATTGCCATGCATCTACACACGTTTTAAATACAACTATTTTGTATTTTGCAATAAAGTCTTTTTAATTTTGTTATTCATTTCTCATGTTTTATGTTTATGTCCTCTTTGATGTCCCATTTTATTTTTTATGATTTTATGTTTTATGGCAAATTTGCCTTATGGCCAACTAGTTGTGCCGTAAAAATGTTTGCAACAAAGATGCTTACAGTGACAATAACAGACCCAGAGAAATCCATACATCTGGTATTAGAAATGTTGGTATGAATAGTAAAGAAAAACAGTTTTCTCATTAAGTTGGTGTCCAGAGAACCAGAAAATTGGTTGATAGTGTGGGGAAAATTTCAGAGAGAGAATTTATAATTTGGCTTTATTCCACCATTGTTACCCTAAATTTCTGATACTTTTCTTTGTGCCCTGTTTATAATTATTTAAATTTCCTTGCAATGGAATAACTGTGTAACATCTCTGAACACAGGGGGTGGGGGGGTGGCAGGTGTTGCTTCTTAAATAAGTTCAATGCTTTCTTCCAACACTTACTTTGTGTCTGTTTTGAAAGACCTCCTTTAGCAATCACCTTGTCGTCTGTCTTTCCTTATTGTCACCCCCATCTCCTTTTCAAAAGACTTCATTATTCTTTCTCCCTTCCCATTTATAAAGGAAGACAAAAACTGAACATTCCAGCTATTTATACCTTCTCATTCTTTCATCTCTTTGGTAACTGTTGATGACATTCTGAATTAGTAGTATGTTGTAGTTATAATAAACCATCCCCACAGAATTCCCTGGCAGTCTAGTGGTTTGGACTTGGTGCTTTCACTGCCCTGTCCTGGGTTCAATCCCTGGTCGGGGGAACTAAGAATCCCACAAGCAGTGCAGCGTGTAAATAAGTGAATCAATAAACATTCCCCAAATTAGTGGTTTAAAACAACAGTGGTTTATTTAGTTCAGGCACTTTGGGCAAGGCTCAATGACTTGTCCTTACTCCCTGCAGTATCCGCTAGGGCAGCTCACAGGCTGGGAGCCCGAATCACGTAAGGACGCACTCACTCACACCTGTGGTTGATGCTGGCCATCTACTGGGACCTCGTCTGGGGCTGTCAGCCAGAACACCTACCTGTGGCCTGTGGAGCTTCTTGGCTTCCTCAAAGCATGGTGGCTGGGTTCCAAACAACAGGAAGTCAAGGACACTATTAAGGCCTGGGCCCAGAAGCAGGCGCAGATGTGCTGCAAATTCTGCCATATTCTGTTGGTCAGAGAGTCACAGGGCCCACATTCAAGGCAAGACCTGACTCCGACCCTCCATGGCAGGCATGTCAAAGAACTTTAGGGTCACATTTAAAACTCCGCACATTCACTGAAATACATTACCTTGTCTTTTCACTCTATTGCTCTTGCGTTAAAATAAAGGTGACATTGAAAATTTCCTTCCGTGGACACCTGGGTCTGCGGGAATCAAGGCAGCTTCTTCACCCATCAAACGCCTCCCTCAACTACTGAAGACAGCTGCACACCTGAATGATGGAGATCACAGAAACCAGGTTCCAGAGGACTTCACACACTTTTCTAGTCCATTCTCCTCCCTAGGTCAAGGGGGAGGCTTCGAGCAACTTAGGCAGTCAACAGCTGCAGCAGCAGAAGAGAGGAAGGGGTAGGTTGGACGCTGGAGGAGAGGCCCAGGCAGTAACGTGTGATTGTACATTTAGTCACCCTGTGTTTCTATGCAGTTGGCAGTGCGCCATGCTGCCAGGGAGGGACCAGCAGAAGGCAGCCAGACAAGGTCAGGCCGACTGGCAACGTCAGGAGTGCACATCACCCAGGGCACAGGCTGTTCCTTCCTCTCCCAGCCCCACCCCTGTATCACCGGCAGACGCAAGTCATTTGTTCATTTACTAATTCAATGTACATGTCTGTGACTGGGGCTACCCCAAAATATGGAAGCTTGGCATATTGAATATTTTAAGCTGAAGGAACTTGAGAGAGAAACAGCATGTACAAGACTTTCTGACCTTCCCCTGGAACAGGTCATATGTGAGATGTGTCCTCCCTCTATACCCAGAGGGAAGGAGTATCCTTATCTCACAAAGATGAAAGGACGCAGAGAGGAATCCGCATGAACAGGCCTTGCTAAGTTTCAGCCAGTTTATTCCACTGACCTCATAACCTCTGTCCCATCACATCCTTCCCCGACTTTCCACTCTTCATCAAAACTAGCTTAAAAGCACGCAAGTTTAATTGCTTCTTTGGGTCCTCATTTCCTTATGAAGACTTCTGTGTCACATAAAATTTGCATCAAATAAACTTGCTTTTCTCTTGTTAATCTGTCTTTTATTAGAGGGGTCCCAGTTGAGAACTTAGAAGGGTAGAGGGAAAAGATTTATTTCCTCCCCTCCACCTGCCAGTGACAGTGACATCTGTTGGGGTGTTAAGATCGTCTCGTGCCACTCTGGACCCCTGCTGCTGTGTAGGGCCAGAGGATTTGTCTGCCTCATCAGCCCAAGTTCCAGTATGTTTCCCTCTGATGCTGAAAACTTGGCCTCTGTGCACCAGTGCCAAATCGAATCTCAGAGACAGGGTTTTGGGTGAAGTAGAAAAGAATAGCTTTATTGCTTTGCCAGGCAAAGGGGGGCATAGCAGCTCATGCCCTCAAAAATTGTGTGTTCCAACCCAGGGGGATATGGTGAGGAGTTTTATAACAATGGTTCAAGGGTGGGGTTGCTGATAAGGATCAGGGTGTGTGCAGGGCCTGTGCTCCTTTAATCTGGCCTCAGGTGGTCTCCTGATGAGTTTCTGTGGTTCTCAAGGTTATCAAACTGGGATCTTCTCTGGAATGAAGAATGCTTCATCAAGTAGTTAACATCCTCCATTTGTTGGGGGTTTTAGGAATGTAGAAGAGCTTAAAGATATTGTCATGTGTATCCCTTGAGGACCAGGACAAGGACCCTGCCCCAAGGCTGCACTATTGTTTCTTCTGAGTGTTCTTCCCGTGTCTCCACATCTCCTCCCTTCCGTGTTTAGCAACTGAACCTTTGGAACTCAGGAAAGGTCATGGAGGCTAAAGCCTATCCCCTACAAACAAGAAACGGGAGACAGAGAAAGGCTTCCATGCCCAGGATCCCCACAGGGTTCTGCTGGGTTTAACCTCCATCCTGCCACCTGCCTTCCAATACACACACACACACACACACATACCCCATTTCTTAAGACCTGATACACGACTTCTATCCAGTACCTTCTAGCCTCTAAGCCCAGGGATGCACCTGCCCTGCATCCTCATCTCTCCAGATGTCTTCCCTTAGGGCAGTCCCAGCTGTCCGTGGATCATAAATCACTGTGACCTCAAAGCCTGGCTGCTCCAACCTCCTCATCCCAACTTTGACCACCAAACTTTACTGAGTTTGAATGGCGTTTTCCATTCCTCCTCAGAGCCATTCCAACCTTTTGGGACCGTATGCTCCTAGCTCCCTAATTTGCCTGCAATTGCACTGAGGAGTGTGCCCTTGACCTTCCAAGAGTCACACTGGCAGGACCACCACTAGACTAAACACTGTGGAAGGTAAAGGAGACACAACTTCTTTACATAAACCCACTTAAACATTCCAATCATCAGGGACTTCCCTGGTGGTCCAGTAGTTAACACTCCATGCTGCTCCCAATGCAACGGGCCCAGGTTCGATCCCTGGTCAGGGAAATAGATCCCTCACGCTGCAACTAAAAATCCTGCTTGCCGCAACTGAAAAAACAAAATCCCACATGCCGCAACTAACACCCGGCACAGTCAAATAAATAAATAAATATTTAAAAAAAACACAAAAAAAAACAGGGACTTTGCTGGTGACACAGTGGTTAAGAATCCACCTGCCAATGCAGGGGACACGGGTTCAAGCCCTCTTCCGGGAAGATCCCACATGCCACGGAGCAACTAAGCCCGTGTCCCACAACTGCTGAGCCTGCACTCTAGAGCCCATGAGCCACAACTACTGAGCTCATATGCCACAACTACTGAAGCCCACGTGCCTAGAGCCCGTGCTCCGCAACAAGAGAAGCCACTGCGATGAGAAGCCCGCGCACCGTAACAATGAGTAGCCTCCGCTCGCCACAACTAGAGAAAGTCCGTGCGCAGCAAACAAGACCCAACACAGCCAAAAATACAGCAATCACGTTTCTTCATTCTCTCCATCTAAGTGGCCCAAACGGCAGGGTTTCACCAATATGGCTGGGGCTCAGTGCATGGGGCTCCCACATCAAGGACTTGGAAACTTCTCTTCTGCATCCTCTGACCATATTTTACCACTCTTGTGTGTATGGCTTTGGGTTCCCAGCAAAGGGAGTTGAACCAAGGGACCTTGACCCTTTTGTCAATCTTTATCTTAACTAATCTGACTATTGCCCCAAGGGGCTGCAGGTCAGGTTTCGCATTGTAAACTTTGCTTTCCAGTTTTTAAAAGCTGACTTGTTTGGGAGTCCCATTGGCCTGCCCAGCCTTTGACAGTGCAGTGGTAAGATCTTTGTTTTAACCCCATCAATGTCAGTTTTATGCGACCCATTTTTAAATAACTAAATCTTTCCACCCTACTGGGATGAGTTCCATGACTCTTTCGTCTCTTTGTTTCACCCCATCAATATTTCCTTTATTCACCTTATTTCTTAATAACAATTTTAAAGTTTTCATCTTCCTAACACCAGTCCCTTGACTCTTCCCTCTGCCTCTCCCCATTCTCTTGTTAATTAACCTAACGTTTTTATAGGCATCTGTAAGACCCGTGAGGAGAAGCTAAGGTAGAAAATTCCAGACTGTTGCTCGATTATGCAACACTAAGGTTACATGAGGTGCCAAGGCAAAAGGGGCCCCCTTAACCACAACATTCACCTGACTCAGGTGATGGGCGTAGTCAGCAGGTGAGTATACTATAATGAAGCCAGTCCCACGTGGTTTGCAGATGAAGCATATCGGCTGCTTCATCTGGAGTGTTCCACTGGTGTTTTCAGAGGGAGTTAGGCCGTCTCCCTTCTCAGGGTAAACAGATATTGTAGTGGCTATTATCCAGTTCACAAGGCAGGCTGTTCCCTCAGAAACAACCTGCTTTGTGTCTAGGTCAAGTATAGTTATCTGTCCTCGTTCTGTTGATTAAAACAATGCACACCCTAAAAGTTGAGAATTACGTTTGATTTGACGGACTTGCTGAGGACTTGAGCCTGGAAGACAGCCTCTCAGATGACTCTGAGGGACTGCCCTGAAGAGGTGAGGCAGGAGCCAGGATATAGAGGAGTTTTTGCAAGAAACCAGGTAGTAGGAACATCAAAAGATTACTGTTAATTAAAGAAAAATAGGGACTTCCCTGGTGGTCCAGTGGTTCAGGAAGATGCAAGAGTCTGAGTTCATTTAAATTATTCCTTGAATACGGACCTTATCAAGGAAAAGAATGTTGCCTGCCATTTCGGTAAACAAAGGATGTTGCAGCCATCAAGCCATCACATGACAGCTGCCTGATGGTGAGCCCTGAGGAAACGCAGGATGGAAATAGGATGCCTGCCATCCAACACTGCAGCCACCACCAACCCCCCCATAGTGCACCCTGAGGTGACTCAGGATGAGAAAACACAGGATACTGGCCCCAGAGAGCTGAGGTGCACATCAAAGGAACGATTTCAGTGAGCCCGGACTCTTGCATCTTCCCGTATATAGAAAAGCACTAAATTCCTTAACTTGAGATATCTGGTTTTCTTTCATTGACAGTAATCTTTTGATGTTCTGACTACCTGGTCTTTGTTGCAAAAACTCCTGTATATCCTGGCTCCCCCCTTACCTCTTCAGAACAGTCTCCCAGAGCTATCTGAGATACTGTGTCCTGGGCTTAAGTCCTCAGTTTTGTCTGCCAAATAAAACACAATTCTCAGCTTTTAGGTTGTGCTTTTTTTTTTTTTTTTTTCAGTCGACAGGCTTAACTATCTAGGGACAGTATCCTGCTTTTGTCATCCTGAATCCCGTGGGAGGGCGGGGCGGATGGCTGCAGCGGCTGAGGACTTGCTTGATGGCCAGCATGTCCTTTGTTTACTATGGCAGGTGACCTTCTTCGTCCACAGATCAATAGTGAGCTCTGGGTCCTGGCTGAACCCAAACAGGCTCTTCCCTCTGCCTCCTTCAAAACCAGACATTCCCCCTAAATTACTCTCACACTCCATTCTAGTAAAGGTTCTTCAAGAAGCTGTGGATACCGATCTACAAAATAAGATTTTGTCACACTGTACTCCCTGCTTGCAGTAGTTTCTTGGCTGTACCCTCCCCAACATGGAGGTGGGAGTATGAGGCTGAAAGTTCTAAACCTTTAGCCAAGACTTGGTTTTTCTGGTGACCGACCTACCTCCTAGTTATCTAGGGGCCCCAGCTACTAGTCATCTCATTAACAGACAAAAAAAACAAAAAAAAGACACACACTTCACTCAGGAGATTCCAAGGGACTTAGAAGCTCTTGTGTCAGGAAAGACTAAATAGTATAATAAAAGACGATCCTACACCCCTATCATTCAGGAAATAACAAGGATTTTAGGAGCTCTGTGTCAGAAACTCGGGGCCAAGACCAAATATATATTTCTTATTATGTTACAAGTTCCTTTATGAGAATGTTTTAAATGTACCCCTCTGGGTGGACACAGTTCCATAAGCACAAGTGTTACTAAGGAGACATCACCTTTGTGCCAAGAAAAGAGTGAGCAGAAGAGGCACTGGATCTCCAGACCTACTGAGCCCTCAGCTAGGGCTTTGTGAATGGGCAGTCTGAAACGTAACCACTCTGTCTCTAGGCTGCGGGCTCAGTCAATTGCCTGAAGCCAGCTGGTTGCTTACTTAACACCCTTAGGTCAGAAATGATCTAAGCCTTCCAATCCCACTCCCAAGTTAGTGCCATTTTTCCACTTTTATCCAGTGAGTAAGCGTCTGTGTCTCCCCCTTATAGAACAAAAGGAATTAAAACACTCATCACTGGATCCTATCAGGTCAGTTTTTCCAGCACTTCTTTTAGCAGCAGGCTCAATGGGTACTGTCAGAATTATCCTTGGATCCCCTAAATTCAGAATACAAAGCCAGAACCAGTCGAAAACAGGATTAACAATAACGAGTATGGAATCTTTTGACCAAATTCCAGACCATAAATAGGACTGATCCAGAAAGCATGTACTATAATTCCATGGAATCATTTCAACAGACATTAATAGATGTTATGTGAGGAATGGATTCTTTGATTAAATGTCTAAGAAGCTGTGAGTTCAACAAAGTTAAAGAAGCTTCTTTAGTGAAGACTTTCTCTGAGGCTTTCTTCTGTCAATATAGATGAAGTCTCCAAGAAGGGATAGGTTATGCTCTGTTTCCCAAACTTATTTGACTCTAAGACCTTTTTGGCAGGGAGCACATCCATGGAGCACATTTTGGGAAACATTTAGGCACGGTTGAAATTCACACAGAGGGACTCTGCCTGTAGGTGGAGCTAAAGGCTCCAGTTCCCAGCTAGGAACTGGAAGATTACAAGTAAAATAAGAAAGGCTAGTGGGAAGCAGCCGCATAGCACAGGGAGATCAGCACGGTGATTTGTGACCACCTAGAGGGGTGGGAGGGAGGGAGACGCAAGAGGGAAGAGATATGGGAACATATGTATATGTATAACTGATTCACTTTGCTATAAAGCAGAAACTAACACACCATTGTAAATCAATTATACTCCAATAAAGATGTTTTAAAAAAATCTCAAAAAAAACAAAAACCAAAAAAAAAAAAGAAAGGCCATTACATTGCTAATTCCTGCCCACCCCATCTGTAATCATCAATGGATCATTTTTTAAAATAAACTTTATTTTTTAGAGCAGTTTTAGATTCACAGCAAAACTGAGCAGGAGGTACAGAGGTTTCCCATGTACCCCTGCCCCCCACACGCACAGCCTTGCCACTGTCCACACCCCCCACCTGAACCAACACCCTGTTTACATTTGTGACAGCTGATGGAGCTGCACCGACACAGCATTATCACTCAGAGTCCGTAGTTTACATGAGGGTTCATTGTTCGTGTTGTACTTTCTATGGGTTTGGCCAAAGGTATAACGACATACATTCCACCAACTGACCCTATTTTTGTAGGTCTTTCTCTCCAGTCTCTCGTACTCCATTTTCTTAATTCTAAGATCTAAAACGTCATCTTGAAATGACTATTGACAGCCCAGTGTCTAAAAATTATGTTTAATGCTTTAACGCGGGGTTAGCAAACTACAGCCTATGGGTCAAAAATGGCCTGCTGCCTGTTTTTGTAAATAAAGTTTCTCTAAAATACAGTCACACACTTTCATGTACATATTGTCTATGGCTGCCTTTTTTTTTTTTACATCTTTATTGGAGTATAATTGCTTTACAATGGTGTGTTACTTTCTGCTTTCTAACAAAGTGAATCAGTTATACATATACATATGTTCCCACATCTCTTCCCTCTTGCGTCTCCCTCCCTCCCACCCTTCCTATCCCACCCCTCCAGGCGGTCACAAAGCACCGAGCTGATCTCCCTGTGCTATGCGGCTGCTTCCCACTAGCTATTTTACATTTGGTAGTGTATATATGGCCATGCCACTCTCCAGCTTTGTCACAGCTTACCCTTCCCCCTCCCCATATCCTCAAGTCCGCTCTCTAGTAGGTCTGTGGCTTTATTCCTGTCTTACCCCTAGGTTCTTCATGACATTTTTTTTCTTAAATTCCATATATATGTGTTAGCATACGATATTTGTCTTTCTCTTTCTGACTTACTTCACTCTGTACGACAGGCTCTAGGTCCATCCACTTCATTACAAATAGCTCAATTTCATTTCTTTTTATGGCTGAGTAATATTCCATTGTATATATGTGCCACATCATCTTTATCCATTCATCCGAAGATGGGCACTTAGGTTGTTTCCATCTCCGGGCTATTGTAAATAGAGCTGCAATGAACATTTTGGTACATGACTCTTTTTGAATTACGGTTTTCTCAGGGTATATGCCAAGTAGTGGGATTGCTGGGTCATATGGTAGTTCTATTTGTAGTTTTTAAGGAACCTCCATACTGTTCTCCATAGTGGCTGTACCAATTCACATTCCCACCAACAGTGCAAGAGGGTTCCCTTTTCTCCACACCCTCTCAAGCATTTGTTGTTTATAGATTTTCTGATGATGCCCATTCTAACTGGTGTGAGGTGATAACTCACTGAAGTTTTGATTTGCATTTCTCAAATAATTAGTGATGTTGTGCAGCTTCTCATGTGCTTCTTGGCCATCTGTATGTCTTCTCTGGACAAATGTCTATTTAGGTCTTCTGCCCATTTTTGGATTGGGTTTTTTGCTTTTTTAATATTGAGCTGCATGAGCTGTTTATATATTTTGGAGATTAATCCTTTGTCCATTGATTTGTTTGCAAATATTTTCTCCCATTCTGAGGGTTGTCCTTTCATCTTGTTTATGGTTTCCTTTGCTGTGCAAAAGCTTTGAAGTTTCATTAGGTCCCATTTGTTTATTTTTGTTTTTATTTCCATTTCTCTAGGAGGTGGATCAAAAAAGATCTTGCTGTGATTATGTCAAAGACTGTTCTTCCTATGTTTTCCTCTATGAGTTTTACAGTGTCCGGTCTTACATTTAGGTCTCTAATCCATTTTGAGTTGATTTTTGTGTATGGTGTTAGGGAGTGTTCTAATTTCATTCTTTTACATGTAGCTGTCCAGTTTTCCCAGCACCACTTATTGAAGAGACTGTCTTTTGTCCATTGTATATCCTTCCCTCCCTTGTCATAGATTAGTTGACCATAGGTGCGTGGGTTTACCTCTGGACTTTCTATCTTGTTCCACTGATCTATATTCCTGTTTTTGTGCCAGTACCATATTGTCTTGATTACTGTAGCTTTGTAGTACAGTCTGAAGTCAGGGAGTCTGATTCCTCCAGCTCTGCTTTTTTTCCTCAAGACTGTTTTGGCTATTCAGGGTCTTTTGTGTCTTTATACAAATTTTAAGATTTTTTGTTCTAGTTCTGTAAAAAATGCTATAGGTAATTTCATAGGGATTGCATTGAATCTGTAGATTGCTTTGGGTAGTATAGTTATTTTCTCAATATTGATTCTTCCAATCCAAGAACATGGTATATCTCTCCATCTGTTGGTATCATCTTTAATTTCTTTCATCAGTGCCTTATAGTTTTCTGCATACAGGTCTTTTGTCTCCCTGGGTAGATTTATTCCCAGGTATTTTATTCTTTTTGTTGCAATGGTAAATGGGAGTATTTCCTTAATTTCTCTTTCAGATTTTTCATCATTAGTGTATAGGAATGCAAGAGATTTCTGTGCATTAATTTTGTATCCTTCAACTTTACCAAACTCACTGATTAGCTCTAGGAGTTTTCTGGGGGCATCTTTAGGATTCTCTATGTATAGTATCATGTCATCTGCAAACAGTGGCAGTTTTACTTCTTCTTTTCCAATTTGTATTCCTTTTATTTCTTTTTCTTCTCTGATTGCTGTGGCTGGGACTTCCAAAAGTATGTTGAATAATAGTGGTGAGAGTGGACATCCTTGTCTTGTTCCTGATCTTAGAGGAAATGCTTTCAGTTTTTCACCATTGAGAATGATGTTTGCTGTGGGTTTGTCATATATGGTCTGTATTATGTTGAGGTAGGTTCCCTCTATGTCCACTTTCTGGAGCGTTTTTATCATAAATGGATGTTGAATTTTGTCAAAAGCTTTTTCTGCATCTATTGAGATGATCATATGGTTTTTATTCTTCAATTTGTTAATATGGTTTATCACATTGATTGATTTGTGTATATTGAAGAATCCTTACATTCCTGGGATAAATCTCACTTGATCACGGTGTATGATCCTTTTAATGTGTTGTCGGATTCTGTTTGCTAGTATTTTGTTGAAGATTTTTGCATCTATATTCATCAATGATATTGGTCTGTAATTTTCTTTTTTTGTAGTATCTTTGTCTGGTTTTGGTACCAGGGTGATGGTGGCCTCACAGAATGAGTTTGGGAGTGTTCTTTCCTCTGCAATTTTTTGGAAGACTTTGAGAAGGATGGGTGTTAGCTCTTCTCTAAATGTTTGATAGAATTCACCTGTGAAGCCATCTGGTCCTGGACTTTTGTTTGTTGGAAGATTTTTAATCACAGTTTCAATTTTATTACTTGTGTTGGGTCTGTTCATATTTTCTATTTCTTCCTAGTTCAGTCTTGGAAGGTTATACCTTTCTAAGAATTTGGTCCTTTCTTCCAGGTTGTCCATTTTATTGGCATAGAGTTGCTATAGTAGTCTCTTAGGATGCTTTGTATTTCTGTGGTGTCTGTTGTAACTTCTCCTTTTTCATTTCTAATTTTATTGATTTGAGTCCTCCCCCTCTTTTTCTTCATGAGTCTGGCTAATGGTTTATCAATTTTGTTTATCTTCTCAAAGAACCAGCTTTTAGTTTTATTGATCTTTGCTACTGTTTTCTTTGTTTCTATTTCATTTATTTCTGCTCTGATCTTTATGATTTCTTTCCTTCTGGGTTTTCTTTTTCCTTCTTTCTCTAGTTCTTTTGGTGTAAGGTTAGATTGTTTATTTGAGATTTTTTTCTTGTTTCTTGAGGTAGGCTTGTATAGCTATAAACTTCCCTCTTAGAACTGCTTTTGTTGCATCCCATAGGTTTTGGATCGTCGTGTTTTCATTGTCATTTGTCTCTAGGTATTTTTTGATTTCCTCTTCGATTTCTTCAGTGATACCTTGATTATTTAGTAACATATTGTTTAGCCTCCATGTGTTTCTGTTTTTTACATTTTTTCCCCTATAATTCATTTTTAATCTCATAGTGTTGGGGTTACAAACGATGCTTGATATGGTTTCAATTTTCTTAAATTTACTGAGGCTTGATTTGTGACCCAAGATGTGATCTATCCTGGAGAATGTTCCATGCGCACTTGAGAAGAAAGTGTAATCTGCTGTTTTTGGATGGAATGTCCTATAAATATCAATTAAATCTATCTGCTCTATTGTGTCATTTAAAGCTTCTGTTTCCTTATTTATTTTCATTTTGGATGATCTGTCCATTGGTGTAAGTGAGGTGTTAATGTTCCCCACTATTATTTTGTTACTGTCGATTTCCTCTTTTATAGCTGTTAGCAGTTGCCTTATGTATTGAGGTGCTCCTATGTTGGGTGCATATATATTTATAATTGTTATATCTTCTCCTTGGATTGATCCCTTGATCATTATGTAGTGTCCTTCCTTGTCTCTTGTAACATTCTTTATTTTAAAGTCTATTTTATCTGATATGAGTATTGCTACTCCAGCTTTCTTTTGATTTCCATTTGCATGGAATATCTTTTTCCATCCCCTCACTTTCAGTCTGTATGTGTCCCTAGGTCTGAAGTGGGTCTCTTGTAGACCGCATATATATGGGTCTTGTTTTTGTATCCATTCGGCAAGCCTGTGTCTTTTGGTTGGAGCATTTAATGCATTCACGTTTAAGGTAATTATCAATATGTACGTTCCTACGACCATTTTCTGAATTGTTTTGGGTTTGTTTTTGTAGGTCTTTTTCTTCTCTGTGTTTCCCACTTAGAGAAGTTCCTTTAGCATTTGTTGTAGAGCTGGTTTGGTGGTGCTGAATTCTCTTAGCTTTTGCTTGTCTGTAAAGCTTTTGATTTCTCCATCGAATCTGAATGAGGTCCTTGCAGGGTAGAGTAATCTTGGTTGTCGGTTCTTCCCTTTCATCACTTTAAGTATATTATGCCACTCCCTTCTGGCATGTAGAGTTTCTGCCGAGAAATCAGCTGTTAACCTTATGGGAGTTCCCTTGTATGTTATTTGTTGTTTTTCCCTTGCTGCTTTCAATGATTTTTCTTTGTCTTTAATTTTTGCCAGTTTGATTACTATGTGTCTCAGCGTGTTTCTCCTTGGGTTTTTCCTGTATGGGACTCTCTGAGCTTCCTGGACTTGGGTGGCTATTTCCTTTCCCATGTTAGGGAAGTTTTTGACTATAATCTCTTCCAATATTTTCTTGGGCCCTTTCTCTCTTCTCCTTCTGGGACCCCTATAATGTGAATGTTTTTGCACTTAATGTTGTCCCAGAGGTCTCTTAGGCTGTCTTCATTTCTTTTCATTCTTTTTTCTTTATTCTGTTCCACAGCAGTGAATTCCACCATTCTGTCTTCCAGGTCACTCATCCGTTCTTCTGCCTCAGTTCTTCTGCTATTGATTCCTTCTAGTGTAGTTTTCATTTCAGTTATTGTATTGCTCATCTCTGTTTGTTTGTTCTTTAATTCTTCTAGGTCTTTGTTAAACATTTCTTGCATCTTCTCAATCTTTGCCTCCATTCTTTTTCTGAGTTCCTGGTTCACCTTCACTCTCACTATTCTGAATTCTTTTTCTGGAAGGTTGCCTAGCTCCACTTCATTTAGTTGTTTTTCTGGGGTTTTATCTTGTTCCTTCATCTAGTACTTAGCCCTCTGCCTTTTCATCCTGTCTATCTTTCTGTGAATGTGGTTTTTGTTCCACAGGCTGCAGGATTGTAGTTCTTCTTGCTTCTGCTCCATGTTCCATTTTTGAATTAAAGAAAAGAAGCAGCAAATTCCACAGCACTGTATATAGCATGTAGTGCTATACATTAGAGAGTGGACCCAGGCTGTGTGTATATATTTACATAGTAAAAGTGTAGAAAAGTAGCTAAAAACATAGGGACCAGACTGTTTATATTCATTACCCTCAAGAGCTGGGAGAAAAGGGACAGGAAGGGAGAAACTTTTACCTTAGTTCATTCATTCACTCATTCATTTGAAAAGCATGTACTGAGGAACAATTATATTCCAGGTGGGAGGAAAACAATGACAAGTAATAAGCAAGTAGACAAAGAACTTGAAAAGAAAGGAAGGAATATATAAAATAAGAAGGAAGAAGGAAGAGAGGGAAGGGGAATGGAGGGGAAATAAAAACAAGTTCTAGCACAGCATAAGGGTAGTATTTTGTCCTGTCTATTAGAGGGTGAGCTCAGGTTATATGTGTATATGGAGAACAGGAGGGAATGGAGGGGTGGGGCGGGGGAGGAAGAAGGTGAACTTCAGAGGACTAGAAACAAAGGCAATGAAAGGAATAAAAAGGTGACTGGGAATGAGACTGGGACCAGGGCAGTGGTGCTGGTTTAGACAACAATGTCCGAGAAATGACATTGAAGCTGAGGAAATGAACGCTGAGAAGAGATATGCAGAGAGCTTCAAGAAGTGTGGTTTGTGTACCAAAACATAGACACCTCTTCAACATCTTCAGCAAGCACCTACCACTCTTGAAAAAAAATTTTTAAACCAGTAAAACATTTCAAATACTTTGTAAAAAATTAAGAAAATGTTTACTTGTAGAAATTCTTTGGCCTGTGGAGTGTCAATCTCATTCCCTCAGGGAAACAATATGCTAAGTGGTGTTGGGTTCCTACACAAGACGGCAAAAGGCTACTGCAGCCCACTTTGCCATGCGTAGTGGACTGATGGTGGCTGCTGAAAAGACATGTCCTTGTCCTAATCCCTAAAGAGTGAACATTATCTTTTATAACAAAAGATGTGATGGAGGTAAGGATCTTGAAAGGAGGAACTTATCCTGGATTATCAGGGTGGGACCTAAATGCAATTATAAGGGTTGGGGGAGTTTGGGAACAGACACACTGAAGACAGTATACAGAAGCGAAGGAACACTTGGGACATCGCCCCGCACTTGGGACATCGCCCCGCCCTCCACCCCAAGAGGTGGAAGAGGCAAGGAAGCGTTCTCCCCTGGAGCCACCAGAGGGACAATGGTCCTGCCAACACCTTGATTTTGGACTTCTGACTTCAGAACTGTAAGATAATAAATTTCTGTTGTTTTAAGCCAGCAAGTTTGTGATAATTTGTTACAGCAGCCATAGGAAATTCATACACGATGATTACAGTAAAGTTAAAATACCAAAACTTAAAACAGAATACTATAAAATTGAATGAGAACTCTTTAATGCATCTTAATGAGGAAGGAGCAGGTTGAATTAATAATGACTGACATTTATAGATAATTTACTAGAAGCACTTTAATGTATTAGCTGATTTAAGTCTTATAACAATGCTCTAAAGTAAGTAATTATTATCCTTTCTTAGTACAGAGGTACAGAGGTACTAAGCCCACGCACCACAACGGAGAGTAGTCCCCACTCTCTGCAACGAGAGAAAGCCCACGGGCAGCAACGAAGACCTAACGCAGCCAAAAATAAATTAATTTAAAAAAATAATGCTAAAAAAAAATACATAAACAACAAGGACCCACTGTATAGCACAGGGAACTATATTCTATCTATATTCTATATTTTATAATAACCTGTAATGGAAAAGAAGCTGAAAAAGAATATATGTGTGTGTGTGTGTATGTGTGTGTGTGTGTGTGTGTGTGTGTGTATATATATATATATATATAAAAAAACCGAATTACTTTGCTGTACACCTGAAACTAACACAATATTGTACATCAACTATACTTCAATAAAAATTTTTTTAAAAATCTGCTCTAAACATTCAAGAGCAGGTTTTTGTGTGGACATAAGTTTTCAACTTCTTTGCATAAACACCAAGAAGAGTGATTGCTGGATCATATGGTAAGATGTTATTTAGTTTGTAAGGAACCACCAAACTGCCTTCCAAAGTGGCTGTATCACTTGTATTCCCACTAGCAATAAATGAGAATTCCTATTGTTCCACAGCTTGTCAGCATTTGGTGTTGTCAGTGCTTTGGATTTTAGCTAATTCTAATTAAGTGGTGCATAGTGGTATTAATATCACATTGTTGTCTCTCTCTTTTTTTTTTTTTTTGGCTGCACCAGGTCTTAGCTGCAATATGTGGACTTCTTTGTTGCAGCACGTGAACTCTTAGTTGTGGCATGCATGCGGGATCTAGTTCCCTGACGAAGGATTGAACCGAGGCACCCTGCATTGGGAGCGCAGGGTCTTACCCACTGGACCACCAGGGAAGTCCCTCACTGTTGTCTTAATGTGACATTCTCCTATGACCTAAGATGCTGAATCACACTGCTTTTTTATGCTTGATTTCAATCCAAGGCTAAAGTTATCTCTGAGAAGTGGAATTATGGGTGGTTTTATTATCTTTACAATTAGTTGCACTTTACTTTCCTGCACCTGTAGCGGTTTCCCAACTGTATTAAAAGTTATAAGAGAAAAAATTATTTTTAAGACTTGGAATTTATGACTTTTCTAACTGGTCTGTTACCTTCTTTCTTTTTAAAAGTTAATACTAATCTAGTTGATATGCTAAATTATTTATTTTATGAATCACTGTAAATCATTTGATTTATTAATTAAGGATCCTAAATATTGACGCCAAGATAAAAGTTTTATAATTTCAAGTTATCCATTTTTACAGTTGAGCACGACATCTCAAAATCAGATGATTAGGAACGTCTTCTAATAATCACCTGGTGTTCACTACAGTGAGCTTCTGTTTTTGTGACTTTTCTAATACGTACAGAATCACTTTCTTCTAGTAACATATTTTATTTTATTTTATTATTTATTTTTGTTGGCCACGCTGTGTGGCTTGCAGGATCTCAGTACCCTGACCAGGGATTGAACCTGGGCCATGGCAGTGAAATCCTGGACTCCTAACCTCTAGGCCACCAGGGAACTTCCCCTTCTAGTATTTTATTTTATTATTATTATTTTTTTACCATGCTGCGCAGCATGTGGGATCTTACTTCCCTGACCAGGGATCAAACCCGTGCCCCCTGCATTGGAAGTTCGGAGTCTTAACCACTGGACCACCAGGGAAGTCCCCCACTATATTGCTATGTGAAGATAATGATGCATAATGTATATAATCTCAATTATCATAAGTTGAATTTTGAAAATTACTTCTAGGTTACTAATTCTAGCACAAATCCTGTCATTCTCAATTGTACTCCTCAAGTAATATATTGTCTAGTGTCTATCATAGAGCTATATTTTATGTAAGCTCTAGGATATTTAGCACAGTTTTAATAATTTATAAGATTCAATTAGCATCCTATATTTAACCTATCTTGTCTAAGATTTATTATAAAACAGTAAAAACTTGAAAATGTGCTTGAATTAGCATTTAGTAGTATCTTTGCTGGTTTTACTGAAGTGTTGAATAACAGGTCACCTCCAGCCCTTTGTCTTTGAATTGTTAGATCCTAGAAATAAATCCATTGTAAGTGACACGTCATTCTATGCAAGCTCATAATTAGTTTTCTATTTTAACATATTACATACAGGAACTTTATATGTCATACCATTTTTACCTTCAAATCTATTGCTTGAATGGAACTTAAATCATTATGCAACTTAATATATCATTTATATCCCATAATGGTAATCATAAATGTGTTTGTGTATTAGACACCTAACCATTCTCTTTGTTTTTTTTTTTTGGCCTCACCACACAGCATGCGGGATCCTAGTTCCCCGACCAGGGATCAAAACCACGCCCCTCCTGCATTGGAAGCGTGGAGTCCCAACCACTGGACCACCAGGGACGTCCCATATCCATCGTTTTAAATAGTAGAATTCAAGTGAATTGAGGACAAATACATATAATTTACCTCTAAAATATACAATGAATATCTCTATGAAACATCTCTTATCAATACCTTATGATGTCTCTTATCAATATCTTTCAAACATTCCTCAACAGAAAATACAATTGATGATAACATATAGGTTAATACTGACTTTGTTAACAAAATGCCAGAAAGCAGGTTTTACTCTGTCAAGTTGAGTAGATTGAGTCCCAACAAACATAATAAAAGAAAAAAAAATAGCTTTCCATCACCATTTAAGCATCACTTAGCAAATATTTATTTTCTTTCCAATAGTGAAAAAATGCTCATATAAGGTACAAAGGGCCTAGGGGAAGTGTAGAAATGTGGGAAAAGTGGGCTAAAGAAAATGTGGTATATATACATATACACAATGGAATATTATTGAACCATAAAAAAGAAGGAAGCCTTGCCATTTGTGACAACAGGGATGGAACCCGAGGGCATTATGCTAAGTGAAATAAACGAGAAGGACAAATACCAGGTAATTTCACTTATATTTGAAGTCTAAAAAAGGAAACAAAAGAAATTCCCAAACTCAGACAGAGAACAGATTGGTGGTTGCCTGGGGGCGGGGAGGAGGTGGGGTAGGCAAAATGGGTGAAGGGGGAGTCCAAAGGTACAAACCTCCAGTTATAAAATAAGCCCTGGGGATGTAATGTACGATACAGTGACTATAGTTAATAATACTGTGTTGTACATTTGAAAGCTGCTAAAAGAGTAAATCTTAAAATTTCTCATCACAAGAAAAATAATTTGTAAATATGTGTGCTGATGGATATTAACCAGACTTTTTGTGTTTATCCTTTTGGAATATATACAATACATACAAATATCGAACCGTATATTGTACACTTGAAACTAATATGTCAATTATACCTGGAAGAAAAAAAAAAGCTTAGACATAAGCCACTGAAACCTGGATGGCAGGGCTTTCCTCAGCTGCTACGTCTCTCCCCACTCGCCAGATATTTTATATTCATACACAACCTCACAGATTGGAATATTTTAGATAAGTACACACACAAATGGCAATCTGCTATCTGCCATTTGGGCAATACGAACATCCTGCAGTGGACCGTTGTAGGTAGATGTCTTCTGCCCATTCAGTACCCCAACCTCATTCTCATTGTGTTGGGATACTCCTTGCCAATTTCACGTGGTCCTGATGGGGCTGTAAACTCACTGCCACAGGGGCAGCCACGAGACCCAGACTTGTCAAAGTACCCGGTACCCCCAGGCTCAGTGATGACTGAGGGGTGTTGCAGACATAAGATCCAAAAAAGAACAAGCAGAGTCCACTTTAAGATGGCTTTACAAACACTGGGAAAGTGTTTTCTTGGGGCTGCTAAGCTGGGAAGTATAGCTGTCAGTGACCTTCTTGCTCACCATTTGGGGAGAATTTGTAGAATAAAAGCCAAGTAGAGCTGGGAGCCCTGACTACCACCACCTTTGAGCCCTGTTTCCAGCTTTTCTGAAGCCAGTGCCACCTCTGATGCTCTGGTTTTATAAACCAACTAATCCCTTTTAGCTTAAGTTAGTTTTACTTGCAAACAGAAATAGCCCTAATACAAAGCCCGGGTCTAGCTTGAAACATGGAGAAATGGGAAGGATGTTTGCAAACATTAAAAATTATCTGAATCGCTTCTCAGACTTTTGGCTAAGATCAAGTGTAAAAATAATCTAAAATTCCTTTTTGATGACTGGGGAGATTTGTCACTGATCTCAAAACAATTCTCTCAACTAAAATCCCATATTTATTCTAAATAGGAATTGTATTTCCTCTTAATTTTTAGTTAGCAGTTTAAATAACTTCCTCTCTTTCTGCAAGAGAATTAAAGTTTGTACATATTGTTGTTGTTCCCTTGTTGTGTTATTCTCCCAGACAAGTATTTACACTCCTGATACTGAGTTACAGCTGAAAATTACTTTGTCTCTGTCCTTCTGGAAAAGGAGAAATAACATTGCTCATAACCTAAGAAACTTGGAAATGCGTTAAACCAGTCATCCTCAGATGATTCTGGCTCTGTGTCAGAATCGTCTGGGAGAGCTTTATTCCCCTAAAACATGAATTCTGGCTCCATTCCAAATCTTACTGGAAGGAGACTGAGTTGAATTGATTTAACACTCAGCAATGCTATAGTGAGAGAAGTTATAATTTTTTCTTAAAGAGACAGAGATATAAAACATTATCTCTTCCGTCGCTGGGCAGCATCCACGAGCTCATGAAAATCTGTTCAGCTTTGTGAATAGAGGAAGACTGAGCTACAGATGTAATTCCGGGAGCATCAAAATGAGAATAATGAGAAGACACACATATATATTTCTACAAATATTCTACGGCTTTGTTCTGTAATGCAATGAAGTTGCTTGGAAAGAGTTTGATCCACTTGACACTTGCCTTCTGGGCTTTTTGTGGTGGGCACAGAGTTTGGGATTCATTTTTCCTCACTACTTAGGCAATGCTCTCTTGAATATTCCACCCTAGGCCCAGGAATTACAGGGTTTTCCACTCTGGCTGGTGAGAACACAAACTCGTCCCAGCTTTTCATGATCTCTGGGAGTTGCTCTTTTTGGGCCGTTCCTTCCCCAGCCCCAGATGGGCTCCTCACACGCTGAGGACTTGCTGGCTGCCACCAGCAAGTGGTACTGGAGCTCTCTCCACGGTGCTTCTGCTCCCCAGAGCTTGGACCTGACAACTCTCGCTACCCTGGGCCTCCCCTGCCTTCCAGCTTTGTCTCCTCACATCAGGAGGCTGCTGGGCTCCACCCGGTTCCCCTCTCTGCACAGCAGCCTGGAAACACTCGCCAGGCAGAGAGCTGTGCTGAGTGTAGGGTTTGCCGCATCCGTTTCCCTTCTCTCAGGACCACTTCCTTTCTTGCCTGAGAGCCCATGTTTTGGAAACCATCGTTTCATACATTTCATCTAGCTTTTTAGTTCTTTCCATTCTTTTCTGTTCTTTTACTTCTTTAAATTGATCCTGGCTACTTCATCTTGGCTGAAGAAGTTTGTGACTTTTAAAAAAGACATTCTACTTTGGCAAAGTGGTGGGGGACAGTAGCAGGGGCTTCCTCTTGGCCTTAGCCAATATGGTAGCTTTGACCGCACCACTCCTGATGGACTCGTATAAGGTTTACTTCAACTGCCATCTAAGTCAATCCCAGGTATACATCCAGGTTCGGGGGAGTAACCACAGAGCAGGGTCACAGACCCAGTGGACCCACTGTAAACTGGAAGTTGCCAAGGACCCTATTTATTTCCTGACCCCCCCATGTATGACCTCTCCGATAGGGGAGCCATGATGGCATTTCAGGCTTCTTCTGTCCAGCAGTCCAAGAGATGTCTGGGCATCCTCCTTTCCTCACTGTATAATCACCTGACTAACTAACTGTAGGTAACTTCGGTGAAGAACTGGGAGCATCGTTATAGGGGCTACTTGACATGGTGCTGCAGGTTTCTTCCTCTGGGGGCTGGAACCAGCCTTACGGTCCATGGGTCCTGGGTCTAAATAGTGTTTCTTGTCTGAAAACACGGCAAGTCATGTAATTTTATCGAGCTGACCACATTTTATCAAGCTCAGCCTCCTGTTCAACCATTCTTGCATTTATTTATGACAAATAAAATGTTACATATTTAAGGTGTACAATGTGATGTTCTGATACATTGATATGTATACACTGTGAAATGATTACCACAACCAAACTAATTAACATATCTATAACCTCCCATAGTTACCATTTGTATGTGTGTGTGTGTGTGTGTGTGTGTGTGTGTGTGTGTGAGAGACACTTGAGATTTACACTTAGCAAATTTCAAGTACATAATACATTATTTTTAACTATAGTCACTATGCTGTACATTAGGTTTACTCTCGCTTTCATTTAATGATATATAATGAGCAATATTCTCATTGGTTGCTTCTGTTTTACTCCTTTGGGGCTCTATGTTCTAACCATCTCCAGAATTCTCTGAAGTTCTAGCCCCTTCAGCTGCAAATCTAGACCGTTATTACAATAATTAAGACTCCTTAGGATGTAGACAGAAGGGAGTCCATGTACACTGGTGGTGGAAATGTCAATTGGGGCAGCTACTGTGGAAAACAGTATGGAGCTTCCTCAAAAAGCTGAAAATAGAACTACCATATGACCCAGAAATTCCACTCCTGGGTATATATCTCTAATTAGAAAAGATACATGCACCCCAATGTTCACAGCAGCATTATTTACAATAGCCAAGATATGGAAGCAGACTAAGTGTCCATATACAGATGGATGGATAAAGAAGATGTCACACACACACACACACACACACACACACACACACACACACACACAATGGAATACTACTCAATCATAAAAAAAGAATGAAATTTTGCCATTTGCAACAACATGGATGAATTTGGAGGGTATTATGCTTAGTGAGATAAGTCAGAGAAAGGCAAATACTGTATGCTATCACTTATGAGGAATCTAAATAATAAACTAGTGAATATAACAAAATAAGCAGCAGACTTACAGATAAAGAGAACAAACTAAAGGAGAGAGGGAGGGGGAGGGGCAAGATATGGGTAGGGTATTATTAAGAATAATATGCCAACAAATTGAATAAACTAGGAGAAATGGTTAAATTCCTAGAAACATATAACCTGCCAAGACTTGAATCATGAAGGAATAGAAAATCTGAGCAGATCAATAATGAGTAAGGAGATTGGTTCAGTAACCAAAGTCTCCCAACCAAAAAAAAAAAACCTGGGACCAAATGGTTTCTTTGGTGAATTCTACTAAATATTTAAAGAAGAATTAATGCTGATCCTCTCAAACTCTTCCAAAAATTGAAGAGGGAATACTCCCAAACTCAATTTTACGGGGCCGGCATTACCCTGATACTAAAGCCAGATAAGGACACTACAAGATATAAAGCTACAGGCCAACATCACTGATGAATACAGATATAAAAATCCTCAAGAAGGGGCTTCCCTGGTGGCACAGTGGTTAAGAACCTGCCTGCCAATGCAGGGGACACAGGTTCGAGCCCTGGTCCAGGAAGATCCCACATGCCGCGGAGCAACTAAGCCTGTGTGCCACAACTACTAAGGCTGTGTGCCACAACTACTGAAGCCTGCACGCCTAGAACCTATGCTCTGCAACGAAAAGCCACTGCAATGAGAAGCCCGTGCACTGCAACGGAGAGTAGCCCCCACTCACCGCAACTAGAGAAAGACCGCGTGCAGCAACAAAGACCCAGCGCAGCAAAAAATAAATAAATAAAAAATAAATAAATTTATTTAAAAAATAAGATAAAAAATAGAACTACCACATGATCCAACAATTCCACTTCTGGGTATATATCCAAAGGAAATTAAATCAGGATCTCAAGGAGATATCTGCACTCCCATGATCACTGTAGCATTATTCACAATCACCAAGACGTGGAAACAACATAAATGTCCCTCTATAGATGAATGGACAAAGAAATTGTGATATATATATATATATATATATATATATATAAAAAATGGAATCTTTTCCACCCAAAACAAAAAAGGAAATCTTGCCATCTGCTTCAACAGGGATGGACCTTGAGGGCATTATGCTAAATGAAATAAGTCAGACAGAAAAAAACAAATACTGTATGATATGATATCACTCAAATGTAGAATATAAAAAAGCTGAACTCATAGAAACAGAGAGCAGAATGTTGGTGGTTACTAGGGGCTGGAGGTAGGGGAAATGGGGAGATTTTAGTCAAAGAGTGCAAACTTCCAGTAAGATGAATAAGTTCTGGGGGTCTAATGTACAGCATGATTACTGTTAATAATACCATATTATAGGGAGTTCCCTGGTGGCCTAGTGATTAGGATTCTGGGTTTTCACTGCTGTGGCCCAGGTTCAATCCCTGGTCGGGGAACTGAGATCCCACAGGCTGTGTGGCTCAGTCAAAAAAAAAAAAATATATATATATATATATATTATATTGAATATATTATATATATTCAATAATTATATATAATATATATTAAAATATATAGAATGTTGCTAAGAGAGTAGAGAGCTCTCTCTCTGTCTCTCTGTGAGCTCATGAAGACGAGATCATGTGAGCAGAGGACGGCAGCTGCCAACCAGAAGAGGCTTCACAATGAAATCCACTTTGCCAACGCCTTGATCTTAGAGTTCCCAGCCTCCAACACTGTGAGAGACTAATTTCTGTTGTTTCATCCACTCATCTACGGGATTTTGTTATGGCAGCCCAAACTGACCAAGACAGAGGTCAACACAATCTATTAACAACCAGCCAATTCCATCGTCCTTATATTCATTGTTCTCTCATATTTTCCAAAGGCTTGAACCATTGTACTGTCCAAGGCAGTCTCCTCCAATGGAACATTCTTCCAAGTCACCACCTCATTGTCAGGGCGAGTGAGTGACTGGGTCGCAAAACTCCATCTTATCATCTTCTTGACAACACCCAGTGCCAACTCTGTTGATTCGAGTTGTGCAGGAAGCAGACACTGAGTTAGGGGTGTGAGAGGTTTGTTGAGGGGAGGGGGTTGTGTAGTGCTTGAAAGATAAAGACGGATGGGGCTGGGAAAACCAAGCCATGATGCAGATCTGAAACCTGGGAAGGGAAAGGGAGCAGGAAGCAGATTTGGGTAGGGAGAGCACGAGATGCAGAGAGGCAGACCTGACAAAGTCTCACCACCCTAATGGGAAGACCTAGAGCAAGGATTACTTATTAGAGAAGTCCCACTTTGAGCTGAAGGGGCCAGGCCTCCACACGCTCAGTTACTGGCTGGGGGATGCTTGGGAAAAGGGTGACTGGCTCTAAAAACAGAGGCAGATTATCCCTGAAAGGCTACAGTTGGTGGACACCAGCTAACTGCACTGCTTGCACCTGACCAGCAAGTTATTGCACAAAGGGAGACGGGAGCAGTGCACCCCCGTGGTGACACACTCACCTTTTGGTTACTCGAGATACATTTTTTAGAGTGGAATGTGTACATTTCAATAGATCAGAAATTGCCTGGCAATATGTAGAATTTAGTAATTCAAATAGAAACCAAAGGACTGATCATTTTGAACCAGCATAAACCCACCAAAAACAAGTTGCCCTAGAAAACCGGCATCTCCTTTCTTTGATAAAGCTAGAGAGAAATATGGCCTGAGTGGTGATAGTTTAATGTGTGACAGAAAAGTGTTAGATAGTAGTTTAAAGAATACACTGAGCTACAGATACTAAATAGGATTCTGTAAGCTGCTGTCCTTTGCTTGTTTTAAACATCGAAAGAGGTAGAACAAATGCTTCAAGGTGATACCGAAAAGGAGGCAGAGAGTATGTTGCAAGATGGAAAAAGAAAACAAAAAACACAAGGCTCAATAGAATGGGAGGACTAAACAAGATGAAGCCTTACACAAATAAGTAACATACTTTACTTGGGACCAAACAATAATAATAATTAAGAAAAAAAAACCTATACAGATATAAGCAAAATGAAAAACATAGCTTTACCAATCAAAATCATGTGCGATGTGGCTGCCCAAAAAAGTGAATTCAGTCACAGGTGTTACTAAAAGCAGTGTCTAAACCAGTGTTTTTCAAATTTGTTCTAAACAGCAAACCCTTTCTCCTAACGCAAACATATGCAGAACATCAATATGAAATATATTCAAGTGTGTCCCTGAGGTACCTCCAAGGAATTCCTAGAGCTGTGAGAAACAGCTTAAAATTCTCTGACCTAAACCAGAGAGTAAATTCCATTCTCTTTGTCTATCAGAGTATTTGAAGGAGTAAAATCAATTCTGGTTACCACACTTTAAAGCATCCTTGAAAATCTTGACCCTACAAAAGAATGACGAAAGGATATGAAAATGTGTCATGTAAAATACCAGTGGGGGAGATGTTTTCCTGAAAGAGAAATATGTTCTCAAAACATTTGGAAACATCTGGAGAAGGGACTAGGATTAAGTCTATGTGTCTCCAGATGGCAGAACTAGAAAAAAGAGATGAGCAGTGTGTATTAGTTTCTTAGGGCTGCTGTAACAAATGACCACAAACTGGATGGTGTTTATTCTGTCACAGTTTTGGAGCTACAAGTCCAACGTCAGCTGTCAGCAGGATCGTGCTCTCTCCACAGGCCCTAGGGAAGACTCCTTCCCTGCCTCTTCCACCTTCTGGTGGTTCCCGGCAATCCTTGGTGTTCTCCCCGTGTGTGTCTCTGGGTCTTCTCCAATCGTAGAACACCACCACTCATACTGGATTAAGGTCCACCCTACGCCAGTAGGATCTCACTGACTAATTGTATCTGCAACCACTCTATTTCCAAATACAGTCACATTCTGAAGTACTGGGAGTAAAGACTTCAACACAAATCAGTCCAACATGGAGACAGATTTCAGTTCGGAAGAAATAACTTGTTAATAATAAGGTTTATTCAAAAGTGCAATAATTGTCTGAGTTAGGTTAATTCCCATCAGTGAAGGTAGTCAGGAGTGATCGCTTCAAAGACGTTGAGAAATAATTCATTTGGTTAGCTTACTGGACTAGAAAATATTAAATTCCTTTCCAGCTTTTTGACAATAGGCAATAGCTCATGAACTAAGAAAATATCACACTAAATATTTCATTATCATTGTCACCTAAAAACTTCAGCTTGCATCTCCTCTCAGTAATTGACTATATAAGCTACCATACTTGGTGCTATGGGGAATATAAACATATCTCCTCTCCCGAATCTGCTTCTCCTCCTTGTGTTTCGGTGAAGGTCACAGCTCTCTACTCAGTTGTCCAACCCAAGAATATGGGGGGGTCATTCGAAGTATAAGCATATTGACTGA